>NW_015539968.1:41280-83125 GCF_001515605.1 Sinocyclocheilus anshuiensis
ACCAGAGACAATGGCAACATGATGGCTACTTATAGCAAACAAGAGGGTCACATGACAAGAACAAACCAATGGGAAACAAGACACATGACTAAGACTACCAACCAGAACATGACACATACACAAGGCAGAGATACATGAGGGCAAGGGAAGCATGACACTAACAGGGTGAAACAATTACAAAATAAAAGACATGAAAACATGAACATGAACATGAAACAAAACCCAAACACCACATTACATCAACTATATAAAACACAAGCAAATGTAAGTAAAGGCAAATGTATTTATTGCAAAAATTGACTATAAACAGTATAAAAGTATACAAACATCTCGTGTTGCATTCCAAATTGTCCGATGCCATGCGACGTTGTTATATGAACAGCCTGAGTGAAATGTAAGGTTTCATTGCTGAAATCTTGCTCCGTCATCGCACGCAGTCACGTCTCATTAAAAATACACATGACGCAATCGGTCACGAGACCATATGTAGATGCCTCATTAGGGACTCTTTCCAAAGACTATGGAATACCCAAGACATGTCACTCGTATAGTTTTGAATGGGGGAAAAATGCAACGCTCAATATGGCCGCTCAATCGCAGGAAGCCCCGATTTCTGAATGAAAGAGCCAATCGCTAATCGGTAAAGTCAGCGCGTCACTGTAGCTGCCGTTAGAAGTCCCAGTTGCTATAGAAATGGTCAACGTTCTGAGACGTGCTCTTAGGACTGCGCATGCGCACTGGTTGATCTAGCCTGAAAAATAAGCTTTTTATAATGCTATTTGAGCAAAAGTAACAACATTTATGACAAAGTTGTTGTCAGATTTCTTTGGTGATTTCAAATATGAAATTTAATCGTAAGCTTAGTGAACAGTTTTGGAGAATTTGATGATGGCCACCGAGTGACATGACTTGTCTTAAAATGACTTTGATCTCATTCAGAGCTTCTGCTGTTTGCTTCGTTCAGGCATGTAGTATAATTTCACAAAGCTAGCCAGAACATTCTGTTTTTGCTTCAAATTGGGTTATTATTAAACCAAATTATGTATATGAAATTATATAACTAAATGATATGAAATGATATGTATATGAATTATATAACTAAAATTATGCTATTTGAGCAAAAGTAACAACATTTATGACAAAGTTGTTGTCAGATTTCTTTGGTGATTTCAAATATGAAATTTAATCGTAAGCTTAGTGAACAGTTTTGGAGAATTTGATGTTTCCCCATTCAAAGAGATAGGAGTTGCACTTGCATGCTCGAGAGGCGTTTCAAAGTTGGCCGCCGAGTGACATGACTTGTCTTAAAAGGACTTTGCTGTCTGCGAACCTTTGAGCGCGTTGACCAGGGGCGTAAATTTCGTCTAACATAGGGGGGACAATAAACATAACATTTTTCAAGAGCAAAAGTTTGAAGGGGACACAAATAATGCAATTGTAAGGATATGTAACAGAGGAAAGCCTAGTGTAGCAGGGAGACCGTGACAAATTAGACCACTTCAAGCTGTTGTGGTCGCGCCGCAACAGCACTCGTGTCCGTTGTAGACATTACTATCTATAACAGTGTTGCCAAGTCTGTGGTTTTCCCGTGGAATTGGGATAATTTATTACTGTTGCCGCGGGTTGAAGCGACCCCCAATAACGTGTATTTTAGCCCCTGGAACACGACTTTTACCGGGGGACCCCTTGAAACGAGGTTAGTTTGGGCTAGTTTTGAGTAGCAATTGGGCGGGTTTTGTTGTCAAAACCTGGCAACCCTTAGCCTTACTTACTGGAGTTCCACTACTTTTGACTTTGTTCTCTCTCACTGTACTTGTGTGTGTGTGTAAGTGATGTAAAAGAGGAAAGCAGGCATTTGGACCAAAGCACTGTGAGGCAAGGGAGGGGGAGACTCAAAATGTTTCTGAACTTAGAACGCATTTTTGCCCCGATTGCATTTTACTACTTACACAATTATTTTAAGTATAAAACATTGTTATTTTCGATACACAGGGTGGTTTTTAATAATATTTTTAGGGGGTCCTAGGGGGTCCCTTTTAGGGCGTCCCCCGACCCCCCTGGGATTTCCGCCTATGGCGTCGACTGTGTGCGTCTACAACAGCAAGCTATACGCTTGTATATTTTTGAATATTCATTGATTTTTATGGTGAATGATGTCAAGTTGACCGTTCCAAAATGCCGGACAAGTCAACGTATCTGGAGTGGTCGAATAGGGCATCTATACATATATATGGGTCGAATAGGGCATCTATACATATCTATGCACAAGATCCAATGCCATTTCAGAATCTAAGCTGACATAATGACGCAATCAGTCACAAGACACACGACAGCCAATGCCATTTCACGAACAAAGCTGACGTAATGCTTGCTTCCTCGGCCGCCAATAGAGTGGTGGAACTATGACGTCACTTTGTAGGCAAAAATCCAGAAGCGAGTTAGCATTTTAGCACGTCCGGTTCCCCAGCAAACACAACAATGTTGTAAAAACTTTTTTTTTTTCATGTTGTGAAAAGGTCGTGATAACGTTTTTTTCCAACGTATTTAATATGACAAATGTTGGGTTTTTTGACGTTATAAATATGTTTTTTCGCAACGTTGTAGAAATGTTTTTATAACATTTTTATCACGTTCGTATGTCTCCTTCGTATGTTTTAAAAACGTACTTACCATGTCCAAACTGGTACTTTACATGCTGCCATCAAAATGCTTTCTTTACAGTGTTAAATCTGAAAATTCATCTTATTACCAGCGCTTTTTTACATTTCACCTTACGTAGCGTTCCTGACCCTCTGGTTGTTGTCCATTTTATAAGCCTACGTTAACATATGCAGGCCTAATAATTTATACTACACACGAATTCGTATTCACTCATCATATTTATTCACAAAATATAAAAAGTAATATGATATGGGTAGTTAAAAAAATCTAAACAAGATAAATGCATAAATATATACCAATAAAACAAAATGCTTTCAAATAAAGTACAACATATGAAAATTATGCAATGACTGGCAAATTTGAATATAAGCACATTAACAAAGTCCAAGAAATTTAAGTGCATAGATATTTTAACAGAAAAAAAGCAGCATTTCATTTGTAAAATGTAAAGTATTTAATTTTAACTAGTTACAAATAATTTTATTGCAGTTATAATAATAATAATCATATTGCAATCTTATTACTTGTTTGC
This sequence comes from Sinocyclocheilus anshuiensis, assembly GCF_001515605.1. Classification (NCBI taxonomy): domain Eukaryota; kingdom Metazoa; phylum Chordata; class Actinopteri; order Cypriniformes; family Cyprinidae; genus Sinocyclocheilus; species Sinocyclocheilus anshuiensis. The sequence continues at coordinate 44,474 of NW_015539968.1, forward strand.
ATTAAAAGTAATGCTTATATTTCAAGGATTTTTTTTCAACACAAATTACAGGTATATGGCATCCAATTTAGAACTCGTTTAAATAATATATAATAAATACAGTTTATAATGGCTATTATTGTTCAATAAATAATATTTTATAATATTGGCGTACCTGATTTTGAAAAATGTCTGTATGTTAGCGATTTTTCAGTGCTTTCATTGCAGGTTACATTGTTATGCCAGTAGGTGGCAGCAAGGGACTTAATGAGTTAGTAAACCGTTCATTCAGTGCTGATTCATTCAGTTGCCGGATTATGTTACCCACCAGATTATATGATTCTAGTACTGAGGGTAGGTTAGAAACATAACAAAAAAAAAAAGGGTAGGACTAGGGATTTGGTGAGTCACAGAATTCAGTGCAACACCAACAAGAAACAAGGTTGTAAAGAAGTAAATTGTCTAAACCAGGGGTTCTCAACTCTGGCCTGAGAGATCCACTTTCCTGCAGAGTTTAGCGCCAACCTTCATCAAACACACCTGACTCTATCTTTCTATTAGGACATAAAGACAATAATTACCTTGTTCAGGTGTGTTTGATTAGGGTTGCAACTGAATTGGTGCAGGAAAGTGGATCATGCAGGCCAGAGTTGAGAACCCCTGTTCTAAACTCTGAACAAAACCAACAAACAATGCTGCATCTAACCTACGCTTCATTTTATAGAGATCGATGCATTGACCAACGCTACCGCCTGTCATGTGAAATCCCCTTAACCACTGAAAGAATACTTTGACAAATATATCGGTTAATGGATATACAGCAAATGTGGGGGGTATTATGCTTCACACTGGTGCACTTAAATAGATGTATTATAGCAAACAAGGTTTACATTTATGCTGTGGCGCCCGGGGAGCAGTTGGGGGTTCGGTGTCTTGCTCAAGGGCACCTCAGTCGTGGTATTGAAGGTGGGAGAGAGCGCTGTACATTCACTCCCCCCACCTACAATCCCTGCCGGTACGAGACTCACAACCTTTGGATTATGAGTCCGACTCTCTAACCATTAGGCCACGACTTCCCCACTGCTCCGAGTGTGTGTTCACGGTGTGTATGTGTTCACTGCTGTGTGTGTGCACTTTGGATGGGTAAATGCAGAGCACTAATTCCGAGTATGGGTCACCATACTTGGCCACATTTCACGTCACTTCACTTCACTTCACTTCACTTCACTTCACTTCACTTAATGAATCTCACACCTAACCTACAGCATTATGGTCAATTCACACTGGTTGGGTCAGTGTGTTTACCCTGTTGGAGTATGGCAGTGTGAATTGGCTTGTAGGTGCTTTGGGGGGAAAAAACGGTCAAAATAAATGTTTAATGCTTAAGTGCAATTAACATTCATATCCTAAATAAGGCACATTCCCTATTCTTGCAATATTCGTGTTCATGTTCCTGCGTAATATCTGCATGCACCTAATTCTGAAGAGAACAAATAATATGCTAGTAGACAGCAATCCATATGAGAAGTCTGGTGTGGAAGGTGGATCTGGAACTGACTTCTGTCCAGGTTGTCACAACATCTCTTGTTTATCTGTCTTCACAAACTGCCCTGAAATACAATTCAAACATCAACAATGATTGTTATAAATATAACATGAGTCTCTTACATTCACAGTGCTCAGTACTTTTTTTTATCATCTGTGTCTCATTTTCTCATTATGTTGGAGCCCTTTGTAGGTTGCTGTATACCAAGTGTCCTCAACGCAGAGTTAAACGAAATGGCCTTGTAGGACATACAAGATTAAAAAAATATTTGATATTTATTTGATATATATTTAAAAAAAAATGTATAAATGTTTGAACGGTAGTGTATGTTTGAGGTTTTACTTTCTAGTCAGATGGTTCATAGCGCCTTGGAGATGCTCTTCAACAGGAGGTTCACTCCAACTCTAGTGCACAGCCATCAGCATGGAAGAATCTAGGAACATAAACATTTGCCACAGAGCCAACAATATGTAGTTTATATATAATATGTAGTAACAATATGTAGTATATATACAATATACAATGTCAGGTTTATTAGAAATTAACAAACTAGAACTGAGGTGAAATGCAGAAAATACAGAATAATATGAAGAATATACCAATTCATTAACTTAATCCTCATATGGTGTCATTACAGTATTTTTTGAAGTCAACGCCTTCTTAGAATAACTAATAAATAATACATACATCTGACGCTCCTGGAATACAGTACACTTTTTTAGCAATATTTGTTTAGCGTGAAATATCAAAACGTGTTTGAAATAGTTTTAGCTAATTTTCACGCTCCATGCAAGTGACGTCACCGATTAACAGTACAGTGGATACTTTTAGGTTAAATCAATTAGTTTACTTCCATTTATCCGTTGACAAATTGCCAGCAACATATTTACAAAACTATAAAAACCTGTCATCTACACATAATATGTGATTAAAAGCAAAAACTTTCATAAAAAATAGCTAAAGTCTATGGTGAGTTTAGGGCTACATCTTATAGTTAGTCTAAAGACTGATTTATACTTCTGCGTCGGACCTACGCCGTAGCTTACGCGTAGACACACACCCATACACTGTAGCCTGACTTGCACCTCTCCAAAAATCGAACAGCGCGTCAATTCTACGCAGACCGCAAGCGCTGTGATTGGTCTGCTAGAACCCCTCCCTCCATATGTACTTGAGTTTTGTGTGTGTTTATGTGCACTTATAATTAATATATTTAATATATTTGAATGTTACACCTTCTTATATCAAATAAAACAAAGCAAAGAACAAGTGTCTTCTCATTTATTATACTACATAGCATTATACATCAGTAGTTGTCCGCAACAAACAATGTTGATCTGCCGTGGTACAAGTCCTTGTGCAGATTGAAAGAATGCCATCATCTCCTGTTCCGTTGTTGTCTCCTTTTTGTAGTTTTAAATAATGATTTGATATTTATTTGCCGCCGTCACGGCTATGCTTCTCTGACGAGTTGCTTCTTCTTTGGCTTTTGCCGTGGTACTGCGGGTTACACCAGCAACATGCCCGTGGACACTGCTGACTAGCGGTTTGCATGTGTGCTGCACATTGATGCGGACAACGACGTAGAAGTATAAATGAAAACTGATGCATAGCCTACGGCGTAAAGGCTACGGCGTAGGTCCGACGCAGAAGTATAAATCAGCCTTAATGGTTGAGATGCTAACAGACTTTTTCCGAAGACACTAAACCATTTCTATAAAGTAAATATTCAACGGAAGCGTGTCATTTACATGAAAGAAAGTGTCAGGAACGCTTGTATGTAGTATTTGTGTAATTTTAGAGACTAAACTTACCTGAAATTAGTGAAAACAACAGTGAGAGACGGGAGTTGCTGCTGACAGTTGAGCTGCCGCCCCGTTTCCATGGTTACTTCCTCTGCTCCAGTTCAGCGCGAGCGCCCATTAAAGCACGTAGAAGTCACGCAGAATTTATGTAAATATAAGTGTCAGGAACAGTTGTATGTATCATTTGTGTAATTTTAGGGACTAAACTTACCGTTTCCATGGTAACTTCCTCCGCTCCAGTTTAAATGCGACTTCAATGTTCAACACGCATGTCCATTAAAAACGCAGCGTTTACATACATACATGTAGAAGTAAAACGTTACATACAGATGGAGTGAATTATAAGAATGACAGATAAAATGTTCTGAAACTTGATAACATATTGTGTAAGTGGATAGTAGGCCTATAATATAATATAATGTAATATAATATAATATAATATAATAATAGCTTTCGAATATTTATTTATTTACTACCTAACGAAAATACCAGAAATACGTTCATAGTGTACGTTATCTATTGCAAAACACATTAAAAACAAACAGAACGTACAATGAGAGTTTTGGCATGGTTGTATTTTGGTACTGTCATGACTTTTTTAAATAAATAAATATTTTTTAAACATTCACCCATCATTCTTGTTCATGCGTCGATACCCCTCCTCCGCCTTTCATTTGTTTACACCATAATAGTCTGGTTTACACTCTAAGCTGTTAGCTCGTGATGACAATTAACTATGAAACAGCAATCGATAAGTGGATTATTAGATTCGAATATATCAATTAAATTAGCAGAGACAGCTGAAAGTAATTGCATTCACATATTTTAAGTCCTTGATATTGCTCATCCTGTCTGATACTCAGTCACTGAATTGCTTTAATGTTAATATCACTGTTATTTTACTGATATTTTTACACAAACAGAACGTTTTTGCAAGGTTGTATTTGGGTACTTTATTGACGTTTTTAAAACGTCTAATTCCAAGATTACAGTGTGCAGTGTTATTTTAACACCTGAATACAACGTCTCCCAAAAGTTGCAGTTTGGTCTGTTTTCAGTTTCGTAGTAGACAAACATGATATTTAAGTTTTTTTTGACTACTTAAAGAAAACGTACCAGGTTGGTATTTTTTACAACGTTTCTAAAATGCTTTATTTTGTTTAAATTTTTTTTATTTTATTTTAAAAAACGTTTTTAAAACGTTGTACTACAACATTACCTAATTGCAACCAAAATACTAGTGTTGGGTTCGAGTCCACCTAAGTCGAGTCCGAGTCTTTAACCAATAGAGTCCGAGACAAGTCAGAGTCCAAAATGGGCCGAATCGGACTCAAGTCCGAGTCCGAGTCCAACGAAACTATTATTTATTAGTATCTTAACATTGTTTTAACCTTTACAACTAGAAAAATGCAATATCCATTTAAATGTAACAAAAGCAAACCTCTATTGCATCTTGCCATTTTGATTTTTGATTAATAATTAGTGTCCTGCTTTGCTTAGCAAACTTAAAGTCATGTAACAGATGTTATGGCTGAATTGATTTATGTATTGTGACATATTTCAGAGTGAAACAGTTTTTAGAATGTGAAAAATTAAAGGGCGGGACTTGACTTTATTAATCGTTAAATTAAATGTATAAATTCAAGGGAATGGGACCTTAAGAGCAGAAAATGCACCTTTTATCTCAATAAAAAAAACTAACTTTATATAATTTTTACGATTTTTAATGAAATATGAAATATGGTTGAAAAAATAAATAAATAAATAAATAAATGGACGCCAGAGTACACGGACCCCTTAGACAGGACATTTTAGATTTTTTTCTTGAAAATGAAAATGAGGCTGTGAGGGATAAACACAATGGCACACACTGTGTATAAAAGCCCTACATATACTCAGTGTTGGGGAAAGTTACTTTTAAAAGTAATGAATTACAATATTGCGTTACTCCATAAAAAAGTAACTAATGACGTTACTTAGTTACTTTTTATGGAAAGTAATGCTTTACGTTACTTTTGTGTTACTTTTTAAATCTGAACAGAGCTTGCTTGTTTGTTTTTAAAATAAAAAAGTTATATTTTTGGCAAATATAAAAGCCTTTTCACACCAAAAGCGAAATGAATAAACTTCAGGCTGAAGGAAATTTAAATTTACGTCCGTACAGTAGAATGCAGAAGAAGAAATTTCAACACACTTCAGCAATAAAAAAGACACAAATGTTTGTCTAGAGTAATTTTTGCTTATTAGTACGGTTGAACTGGATCATTGAAGGTCAGAAGCAAAGACATTGGTTAATAGAATGGGATTAAATACATAAAGGATATTTGTGTTGCTTAACATTTAATTATTGCAGGTTTGCGTCATATTCTGAGTTGTATTTTTTTTATTAATTTTGAGGAATACTGAATCTGTGTTTTTTTTTGTGTGAGTGAGATGAATTAATGCATATTCATATTTATTTTAGAACTACAGTAACATCTGATTTCTCTCAACATGCGGACAGGAGAGCTGTCGGTCAATAAATTGGAAAAAAAGTAACTTGCGTTACTTATTTGAAAAAGTAACTCAGATATTCTCTTGTAAATTAAAAAGTAATGCGTTACTTTACTAGTTACTTGAAAAAAGTAATCTGATTACGTAACTCGCGTTACTTGTAATGCGTTACCCCCAACACTGCATATACTTTCCATAAGTCACAGCCAACTCACACCTGTTTTATTTTTGAATGCATTTGTAGTTACATTAATTACAATAAATTGCATTATGTAAGGAATAATTGATGACGGGCCGTTGAATTCTTAGAAAATAATGCACACCCAAGGTGATTTTGGACCCATAAAAACTATTGCCGCAAAGACGTTAGAAACATTTTTTTTCTTTGAAGCTAGAAACTGCCACTAATACAAAAATAAAAAATAATAAACTAATGTAGTAAAACATTCTCAAGCTTACTGAAGGCACTCCAAGTATTACTTGCAAGCTAAATGATAAATAAATATATTATTAAAAAATACAAATTAAATAGTTTTTTTAGTTTTTTTAAGTTTTTCAGTATAGTAAAGGCTTCTAAAGAAATAGCCTACTACAGACATTTCATGAAGTAGGCTAATAAATGTAAAAAATAATCTTCACTGTATACATTAAATATAGATGATTCTTATTAAAGTTTCTAAGTGATTCAGTCAAGAACAGTGAGTGATTTTCTCCTTTTCTTTTTTCCTTTTCTTTGATGAACATTTATTTAACCAGTCGGCGGCTGCATGTTTACGCTGTTGCTTTAAGATCTGACGCATAGATCAAATATTTTGACACATCTGTATTTCTCCCAACTGTTCAAGTTCACTGAAGACAAAACCGACTGCATTTAGAATAGTCTCCAAAATGGGCATTTTGACATAACTTTTCGTGCAAGTGTGTAGCAATGACAGAACAACTTAAGCGAAATAACTCTGCATTCACACGCTGACTGAGAGGCGTGTTCTGTGATCGCACTTTCGGTGTGTGAGCACAGAAACCTGTCGGACTTCAAGTACTGGACAAGACTTAAAAACACATGCAAACACTGAATATCACTTTCGTGATAATGCATCGAGTCAGTGACATTTTCGTCAACTGTTCCTGGACTCGGTTGGACTCTGAGTAAAAATGCATCCGAGTCCGTGACAAGTCCGAGTCCTTTAAAAAACGGGACTACAGGCGCTGTCGGAGACATTAAACGTCATCACGCCGAACAGTTTATCAATTTACAGTATTTTCCAATTGTAGTATAATTTATAATACAGTTAATTGTAGAATAACCAATTAATAGTTTCCTGCATTTTATATTGTTGTTTGACAATGTTTTTTTTGCCCCCAAATGCAACACAAGTCTTCAGAGGGAAGATGATAATTTTATCCCTTTCCTACGGATGTGGAGACTCTGGGTTTGTACCATAAGGTAAACTCATTTGATTATTCCATGTGTAAGAAATTATAGTCTGCCTCGACCAAACTTCCACTCTAAATAAACTATTCTCCTTTCTCTACAAAGAGCTTAATTATCATAGAGATAATTCTTTCCTGGATGATATGCTGATGTCATTAATGCAAAGGAACGATAACCACATTGTTAAAGCTCAACAGGGTCTTTATGAGAAGGATAAGGCTTTAACTAAACAAATGCATGATGGAGATTTAGTCATTGCATACTCTGGTAGCTGTAACCAGTGTGCATGAGGTGTCGACCCAACGACGGGTAAGAATCTCTGATGGCCATAAATAGGGATCGACCTAAGCCAGGGCTTCACCGCCACTGGGCACCTGCCCAGGAAGGGAGGTGTGATCTGTGTAAGGGAGTGGATGTGATGCTTCTTCCGGGCCAAGAGCATCAAAGGGGACTGTAAGAAATTATAGTCCGCCTCGACCAAACTTCCAGTCTAAATAAGCTATTCTCCTTTCTCTACAAAGAGCTTAATTATCATAGAGATAATTCTTTCCAATCTCAATAATATGTAAATAGTATCTCCTGAACGTTACTTCGTCAATCGTCACCTATAGCGTGGGAGCGGCAGTAGGCCATCAAGAACCATCTGCTGACCAAAAGGGTACTTGAATATAATTGCTAGGGATTCTAGATAATCCTATCACCTGAACATTTGGTTGGTTCCACCTGAAAGACTATCAAAGACGTGGGAACGGAAGGCTATCACTTTCATTGTTATCCGCAATTTACATTTAAGACGAAACTTCATTTACATGCGGGAAGATGAAGCGGGAAGAATAGAGTATAAAATGTTTGAGCTTAGGATGTTCGTGGTTCATTCTGACTCCGTTGAACCCAAGGTAGCCTACTACATGTAGACCTACTTTGTCACTGATATGCTGCAATAAACATCTTCATCGAGATCTTCATCGTCCTCATCATTTTTCTTACACATGTAAACGCCACATTTACCGACTTAGTCACGGTGAAAGTGAAACTTTAATGATGCGGTGCTTAAAGCCACTTTAAAATTAAATGTTTACAGCCACATGAAGCTGTTAGAAAGTATACTACTAGAAAGCATACTCTAGATTGAGGATTTTCTAGAAGCAAGGATAAAATAGCATTTGTGTACCCACCCTAACAAAACGATAGCTGAAATGTGGTACTTTATTCACTAAAATAAGTTTAATCTGACCATATCCAAAAACTCGCTCAATCTGCTGTTAATAGATTAAATGCACTAGAATTTTATTAAATAGTACGTGGAGACACATTTTTAATGAAAATATTCATATTAATCAAGGATTTATTGACTTTTAATGCACCTTATTTCGAAATGTACAGAAATTTGTGCTTTCATATATGCTTTAGTTATGATTATTTCATTTATTCACTATACGATTTATTACAATGTCTCATTTCAGTTTTAGTTTGGCTCTAATTTTGTATTTATTCCTGTTTATATGAAAAGGTTCATCCACAAAACAAGTTTGAAAGAGTTGTCGGGAGCATGGTGGTGGTGACGTAGAAGGCAAGCGACCGTGGTGCTGTAGTTCGTTTAGAGCCTAAGATTAGCTTTTAAGTTCTGGCGCTTTTATTCAGGCATCAAAATTTATGAAAGTTATATTATTTTGTGAAGATTATCTTCATGGACAAGCGTGTAAGTTTCATGAACTATGGTTGAACACAGAGCTTATTTTTTCCGATAATCCAAAAGCCTATGGAAAAATCCTATTGGCTTTTTGTAGAGGGAACCAGTGCGATGCTAACAGCTGATCCGCATACAAAGTGACGTCATAGTCGTCAATGCTGACCCCAAGTAAATGTTATCTAAACAGATTAGAAAAACATAGTCTGCAGGTATAAACTAAGCCAAGGTCTTTAGGAAAGAGGTTTGGTAAGTTTATAATTACATTCCACAGGCGGGTGATCAGTCCGCCGGTAGAGACGTCTTCCACTGGTGATGCAGACTGCGTGCAGTGGGGAGGGCACAGAGTTGCATTCCGGTAGCCGTCGATGCGCTGACCTGGAGGATGCTGAACTTCTGTTGTGCCACAGGGGGTCCTTAGAGCATGGACCGGGCAGCTGGGTCAGATGGGTCTTCACGGGGTCCTTAGCAGCCTGGCTGCGTCGTTGAGGAGCCGTGTGTTTCAGGCATTGTCTGGCACTACGGAGATCCTTTGCGGACTGGGCTGCACTGCTTTCGGAGCGGCATGAGTCACTGCTGGGTCCTTTGCAACTGAAGGGCAGCCAAACGCGATAAGGAAGGTTTACTCAGGAGCTGAACTGAACCTTAGCTGTCTTGAAGTCTCTTTCCTCGTCAGGCCAGAAACTCAGAACGCTGTATCTGCTACTGTCTCTCTGAAGGTACCGGAGACTCAGAACTTTGGTGTTTCTGTTAGTGTCTCTCTGGACGAAAGGCTCAGAACGGGGGAGTGTCTTTTGGGAAGGTACCTTTATCTCTTTCTGATGAAGAGGAGATTGGAATCTGGCGCCTCTCCATTCCAGGAATGTGATTGGCCACTTGTGTCCGAGGTGGCTATGGTGTTGCCCGCCCTAGTGTGGAACTCATTTGCATACAGTAGAGTACAAAGTTAAACAGTGTCTTTAACATTTATATAATATATGTTATATAACACCAAACCTCTTTCAAACTGTTATTAGCATCATGAGGAGCAAAAAGAATCCAAACATGATAGGAAACTGTTGAACTATCACTTATTCATACCATAATATGTTAATAGGCCTGCTTCCCTGAACTGTTGTGTTAACAGTCAATGGCCATCAACATAAATTGTACTTCATCTGAGGATGAAGTGAATCCCTTGCAGTTTGCATCCGTTTAAGCTCTCCAAACATGGGTATGAATGGATTTGGATAGATATTTGTGCCCTTTTTTGTTTCGGCCACTGCTGTTGCATCCAGAGATCTGGAGGAATTTTTATGGCAGTCATTTCCTAAACCTTAGGATTGGGTGTGATGGTGAGGGTCAACCCATAGTCCAATGAGAAGTCCTCTCTTAGTGGTCGTGGGGGCAGAAGGTCTCCCTTCCTGTCCTGCTAGAGGTGTCTGGCAGTTGTCTTGGCATCTTATCTGATGGTTCTGAACATTTGTTTATGTTCCTCCACCAAGATCCAATCACAGTGGGGCACATCTCCCTCCACACCGGCAGTTAGAGAGGAGCCCTGCCATAAACTGGTCCTTGGAATGTCAGTTCCCTTTCATGAGAACTTCGAACTGCGTCCTCTAGGGGTCGCTATGGGGAACGCCTCGTCGTGACCCATGTCTGAAGCATACATTGAAAAAACACCAACTCGTTGGCCGGCGTTTGCCCACTTTTCTAAAATCCTGTACGGTAAGAGGCAATGCGACTGTTTGAGACTCTCCCCTCCCTAAACCTTTGGCTTTTTAGGAACTGGACTGGTTGATGACATACTGTATCTCAACAATGACTTTCTGGCCACCAATGTAGCTACAGAAATGTTCAGTTGCCCACATTGTAGTGAGCAGGGCTTTCTCACAGTCTGAAAACTTAGCCTCTACACTGCTGAGTGCTCTGCTAGAATAGGCAACAACCCGCTTGTCTTGGTCATGTTTTTGGGAGAGTGCTGCGCTGAGGCAGTGTTCAGAGAAACCAGCCTCAAGGGAAAAACTCCTTGTCTTTGTCAGGGTAGGCAAGGCATGAAGCCGTGCACAATCTCTCCTTCAGTTCTTTCATGGACTGTGCTTGTCTTTCCCCCCAGCTAAATTCTCTGCTTTTCTGAAATAGCTCATGTAGGGGTCTGGCTATGTCTGCATAATCTTCTATGAACTGACGGGAGTGAGGAAACCCTTACCAGATCTATGCCACTGTAAAATGGTCCAAAGCTTAAACCACAACTCTTTTTACTGCAAACAATTCAACTGCAACAAATCCTGTTCATAAATAGTACCACAGAGCTGAGTAAGGAAACTGAATCAGGCTTGGGAGTGACCACCTGCTTTACAAATAGTAACTGACCAAACTGAGAAACTTAGTTTCCTGTTAAAGTAATTACTCTTGAAATATTTTAGGTGAATTCTCGTGTTGATAACCAACAGGCTCATTTAAATCTTAACTAGCCCATCAAGGGACGCCAATTATGTAGTAAGTGAGACTCACGTCACCAAGGACGTTGTGATTTTTGGATCACACGTCACTCAAGGTGCGGTTATGAGTATATCAGATGACCAATTCCCACCTCACTTAGTTTAGTGCACCAGTCAAAGACTTTTAATTTGGCAATGTGGGCGTGTTTCCCACAAGCTGTTCAACAATTTGAATTTCATACACTGGAGGGAGCTGGTCAACTGATTTATCTGAAAGATTGGTGGTTTAGCTAGCTAGTAGAGCCTTAGATCATCAACACAAAGAAGACACAATTGTAATAAGATTAATGAAATTTATTACCAATAGATATGCAAGAGTAAATACAACAACTAGTAATGATACCAATAAATGAATATGCACTGCTAATAGATAATAGACAAAAAAAGAAGGAATATACTGAACAAATCTCAGAAACAAATAAATGGAAAGAACACAGAATGGCTGAATGCAATGCTGTTGAGCTGAATGTGGCAATGGAAGAGATTTTTATGGTAATGTTGCTTATGGGAACCACTTAAGGGCTCTGGTGGAATTAACGATAGATAACTGCTTATTTATCTCCGAACAAATAACATCACTATTATTTGTAATGCTGACCCCAAGTAAATGTTATCTAAACAGGTTAGAAAAACATAGGCTGCAGGTATAAACTAAGCCAAGGTCTTTAGGAAAGAGGTTTGGTAAGTTTATAATTATGTTCCACAGGCGGGTGATCAGTCCGGCGGTAGAGACGTCTTCCACTGGTGATGCATACTGTGTGCAGTGGGGAGGGCACAGAGTTGCGTTCCAGTAGCCGTCGATGCGCTGACCTGGAGGATGCTGAACTTCTGTTGTGCCACAGGGGGTCCTTAGAGCATGGACCGGGCAGCTGGGTCAGATGGGTCTTCACGGGGTCCTTGCCAGCCTGGCTGCGTTCAGGCCAGAAACTCAGAACGCTGTATCTGCTACTGTCTCTCTGGAGGTACCGGAGAACTTCGGTGTTTCTGTTAGTGTCTCTCTGGATGAAAGACTCAGAACGGGGGAGTGTTCCTGTTGCTGTCTACCTGGTAACAATTCTCAGACTCAGAACCAGGAGTGTCTTTTGGGAAGGCACCTTTATCTCTTTCTGACGAGGAGGAGATTGGAATCTGGCGCCTCTCCATTCCAGGAATGTAATTGGCCACTTGTGTCCGAGGTGGCTATGGTGTTCCCCGCCCTAGTGTGGAACTAATTTGCATACAGTGGAGTACAAAGTTAAACAGTGTCTTTAACATTTCACCCATGCAATATTTCTTTACCAAACCTCTTTCAAACTGTTATCAGCATCATGAGGAGCAAAAGGAGTCCAAACCTGATAGGAAACTGTTGAACTATCACTTATTCATACCATAATATGTTAATAGGCCTGCTTCCCTGAACTGTTGTGTTAACAGTCAATAGCCATCAACATAAACTGTACTTCATCTGAGGATGAAATGAATCCCTTGCAGTTTGCATCCGTTTAAGGTCTCCAAACATGGGTATGAATGGAATTGGATAGATGTGTGGGGCTTTCTTTGTTTCGGTCACTGCTGTTGCATCCAGAGTTCTGGAGGAATTTTTATGGCAGTCATTTCCTAAACCTTAGGATTGGGTGTGATGGTGAGGGTCAACCCGTAGTCCAATGAGAAGCCCTCTCTTAGGTGGTCATTCGGGCAGAAGGTCTCCCTTTCTGTCCTGCTAGAGGTGTCTAGCAGTTGTCTTGGCATCTTATCTGATGGTTCTGAACATTTGTTTATGTTCCTCCACCAAGATCCAATCACAGTGGGGCACATCTCCCTCCACACCGGCAGTTAGAGAGGGGCCCTGCCATAAACTTGTCCTTGGAATGCCAGTTTGTCGGTTGTTCACTACATCACAAACCCCCGCCCTCTCCATGTAATCTAATCTGCTGCAGAGCTCGCCCCGGTGCGGGCTTGGCAGAAGTGTGCATCAAGGGCGCATAGCGGCTGCAAAGGGGGCGCTCGCGAGCATCCTTCTGAACGCTGAGATGACGAATGGGACACACTACGGTCTCGTGGACTTAATGGACACGCGCACACGACAGCCATTGTAAGTCCGCAAGACCGAAAGTGAACATGAAGTTTTCCATTTGGGACAGGGCCAAAGTTTTGGCTTCATTTTCTATAGTGGAAAGAAGTGGAGACGCATCATCCATCTTTATTTTACAGTCTATGATGGAGATGGTGATTGATTTGCATGCGTTCTTCACACAAATCAATAATTTTACTTCGGAGAAAGAGTATAGAAGCTCAAGAGGCGAAACTCTGATGCTTTTTTGGTAACAGCCACTAGGTGGCGCTTCGGTAGCGCGCCCGACATTTTGGCATGAAAATTCCAACTGGACAGCAACACAGATACACAGAAACAGACAGAATAACAATGAAAGATAAGTCAAAGTGGAATAAAAGAAGGCAATCCACTGCAAAAACTATCAGTGTGACAGAAAAAATCTTGCCTTTCATCATTTTCCCAAAGACTCTGACAGGTGATTATTCACAAAAGTGTAAAAATATTGTGTGTTTTGAAGTGGGACGTAGCGCTATCTTATGCACCTGCTAATTGTTTTTAGTCTAGTAGTAAACTTAATTATTTTTAGGAACTGCTGGTCCTAGCCATAGAAACCATAATAATGATTTATATAGATATGACACTAAGTTAGAATGAGCTTATGCAACTTTACACATTTACTATTGCTATTATTAGTTATTACTCCACTAAGTCTGAAATATATATTGTATATTTTAATCCCCTGAAACACACTACAAACATGGTGATCTTAGAACATAATGCATGGCTGTGTATAACTGAATAATTGAATAATTTTTGAGACAGTGTGTTACGAATCCTGTCCATGGACTTCCGTCCGATCGCCACCAGAGGTCACTCGTCCATCATATTGACTCTCTGACTACACAGACTGTTACACGTCACCACGGACTACATTTCCCACCATCCATTGCACTGATTGCACACAGCTGTAACCAATCACACACACACACTATATTACACTCACTCAGATCCTTCTCAAAGTGCCGAGTATTGTTTAGAGCACATCACTCTTCTAGCGATAGCTGCGTTACGGAGCCATTCCTAGTTCACAGTTCTAGTCTTAGTCTAGCCACTTCGTGCTGCCTTGTTGTCTGTTTCTTGACCTTCTGACTGTGTTTCTTGGATTAACCCTTTGTCTTGCTGTTTCGGACTGTGTTTGCACCTCACCTGGACTATTGCTCGTGTTATTGGAGCCCTCTGGATACTGTTCACGGATCGAAGACCCACGCTAGCCCTAGGAATATTCTTTGTCTTGCCTGTGATATACCTGTGTTATCTGACCCTTGCCTGTTTATTGACCACACCTTTGTAAATAAAGCCTTGCACATGGATCCGCACATCTCATGTCTCTCTCGCCCCATAACACAGTGGTTGTGTGTGTGTTTTACATAAAGTTTTTTGTTTAGTCTTTCTTTAATGGACATTAATGTAAGGCAATACTGCAAATACAGTTTACTGTCAAGCTGTTATATTCCTGTTATATATTTATTGTCCAACATTCCTAATTTTTCTGATGTATGTCCTTAATTTAATTTCATATGTTAGTATTAATTCGGTGTTTATAATGCTAATACTTGAACTTAAAATAATTTAAGTTTTAACTTAAATTTAAACTTAAACTTAAAGTTTTAACTAACTAAAATAATTTAAGTTTTGTGAAAAGAAATGGAAGACTTAAACATAAGTCTTAAAATAAACTGTTAAAAGGATTTTATGATCGCTAGTCTAGTGATTGTACGTTATTGTTGTCATCATTCAGGCTGTGTATATCAGCCTTAATATATGTTTTTTAAACAAAGCAGCTGATATTTTCCATATCGACAGTAAGAAGCTAGTGGACTGCTGAGTCGCTTTCACTCCAAAATGGTGGAAGTGTAGGGCTGCTGCTGGGCACTGCTGTTGCAATGGGACATTCTATTGGCTTTCACTTCTTGTCAATATAAGTTATTTGCTTCGGAACACTTGGTATTTTTTATTTTTTTTTACTTTTCAATAAATAGCGTTGGTTGTCATATCTGCCTGTTATATCTTGTGTTTTATATAATATACAAATGGGTAGGTTTAGGGGTGGGGTTGGGTTACGTGCTCAAACGTGTAAATTGTGTAAATAAAAAAAATTTAATATTATATGGTGGCTGATTGAAAGGAAATCACCGAACGTGTTGCAGTGGCAGAAAGAAAAACGTGGTGCAGGCACAAAAAAGTTACTCCCTGTTGAAATTAGGGGTTGCACCGACTAATCGACTAGTCTACTTCAATGCTCTGCCATGACGCTTTAAGCTTGACGTCGACTAGTCGCTGGTCCTATAGAGGGCGCAACAGGATAAGAAATCTTTGAAGGACTTCCACATTTACGCTCCGTTTCCAAACAGTTCAAATGACAAATAAATGCATATTCTGAAAGCGCTCCACAAGACGTGTGATTATATTACTGGATGCTCGAAATTGAATGGGAGAATGCACGTTTTAAACAGCTTATTGTACAGTACGTTAATCGCCGTTCTAATCGAATGCACTGCTGCACTGTAACGCACACACATAGGCTACAGACAGTAGCACATACATCACGCGCACAGAATCATTCAGCGCGGAAATGTATTGTCAACACTGTTCTGTGATTTCTCAATAAAATAGCTTAGAAACTGAAAAGTTCAAGCATTTATTTCTTAATAACTAAATTCCACAGCTTCACTACTAGTAGAGAGACGCTGCCAGGTAGAATTAATTTACACACGCAATCGCTCTCACTAATGCATTCATGATAATGTAATCTTTACTGTGCTACTTTATCTGTATCTGATTTAGAATGAGCAGAAATATGTGAGAAATATAACAACCCAAATACAAAAGAACTGATAAAAAAGCTGTTATATGAGCAACAGCCATGTGGGCAGCGCTGTGTCATATGCCATAGCTGTGCACAAGCTGTTTATCACAGCTCCAGACTTATTGGTTCATTAATGACGTCATCAGCGACTAGTCGACTTCGACTCGACTTTCATCACATAAAAGTCGACTTCAAACAATCAGAAGTCGTTCAACCCCTAGTTGAAATGCATTAGATTGACACGAAAAAAGGGAAATTCGTGTCTGTGAACACGAATCAATAGATTAAAATTTCGTGACTATGACTGTGTCCGAAAGCCTAGGCAGCTGACTTGCTGCCTCGCTGCCTTATGAGGCAATGACTTTGCAGGCAGCGTCTTTGCACGGAGGCACCTCATGAAACTGATTTCGGACAGGCTTCTGAGGCAGCGTAACAATTTAATGATCTACAACAAAATAGAACGAGTTTTGGTGATAAATAAACGAATATTTAATTACTATAATACTGATTTTTTTGCTAGAAATAACATCAAAAGTGCAACGCATTAGTCAGAAATATACATTTACACACAAACTGACCACCAAACGCAACTTTCAGATGCCATCTTCATTTTTTTAGCTCAACCGTCACGGAATGGAAAGCACTGGATTGTGGGATATCAAAGGCAGCGAAGGATTCATCTATGCTGCCTTCAAAATTTGATCAGTAGAAGGTACCTCTGGAGACAGGAAATGAAGTAGAATTTGGATTCGGACGTGCCTTGATGCCTTCCTGCCTTGGAATGCTGCCTCCGAAGGCAGCATTTTAGAGCTTTCGGATGCAGCCTATGTCATGAAATGCCGTGAGACTGGGTTGCATATCAAGCTTACTTGAACATACCCGACAAATAACGGCGCGACAGGTGCACTGGTTTCCTTTGCATTGAAGCAATAATGAAGAGTCAAAAAACAACTGAAGACTCACACCGTGTCTACACCGGACGCGAGCGGCGCGACAAAATACAATAGAACCATTATGATCAGCGATGCTGTCTACACTGGATGCGACGCGACACGACAGATCCTCGACAGTAAACTGATGTCTCGTTCTATTTAGGCCGTACTGATACAAAGTTCAAATGATTTGCTATCTATCTATCTATCTATCTATCTATATACTGTGTGTATATATATATATATTATTTATTTTTTATTTTTTTATTATTATTTTTTTTTTTTCTGAGGAAGGGTCTGGACCAATTTGTTCAATTATTGGTAATAAAATAAACTCTTTGGTGATGGGGAGCAGAGCACAACATAACGTGGGGCTAGTTATATAGCACACTTTAAAGGTTTCCACATACTGGCATGACAAAACTTTATCATATCAACAATACACTCAACTGAGACTGCACTGCTCTAGATACTATCAAGCATCTGCAACTGATCCAGAATGCAGCAGCCAGAGTGGTCTTCAACGAGCCAAAGAAAGCTCACGTCACACCTCTCTTCATCAGTTTGCACTGGGTAATAAAATAAACTCTTTGGTGATGGGGAGCAGAGCACAACATAACGTGGGGCTAGTTATATAGCACACTTTAAAAGTTTCCACACATACTGGCATGACAAAACTTTATCTTATCAACAATACACTCAACTGAGACTGCACTGCTCTAGATACTATCAAGCCTCTGCAACTGATCCAGAATGCAGCAGCCAGAGTGGTCTTCAACGAGCCAAAGAAAGCTCACGTCACACCTCTCTTCATCAGTTTGCACTGGCTGCCAATAGCCGCTCGCATCAAATTCAAGGTACTGATGCTTGCCTACAAGACAACCACTGGCGCTGCACAAATATACCTAAACTCCCTAGTTCTGACCTAAGCGCCCTTGCTATGTGCACTGTGCTAGACTAACTGAAACTTGTCACAGCACTTGTATATTGTTGCTCTCTCATTGCCCTGATTGCTTCTACATCGTAAGTCGCTTTGGATAAAAGCGTCTGCTAAATGGCTAAATTTAAAATGTAAGTATAACAATACATAGAGGAAACCTGCACCAAAATTGAAATATCGCACTGCATTACAATGTGTCCAGCTATTAGAAGAGACTTGAAAGCAGTGATGACAGCGTGTTGTTTCATTCATCTTTGCAACTTCTGGATATATGAAGAGCTAGTATACACACATAAACCATTGTGTTGAAACAAACCAGTGCCAATCTTTTCCCAGGGCCTTCCTGGCAATGTGGTATCAGTGGTTCACAGGTGACTGTTGCATATGGCACACTGAGATATAATTTTCTCTATTTGAGCTGACATACCTGGCCAGTAAATAGTACCATGCCTAGGAATGATTTATGAACTCTATCTAACATTTCCCTTCTCAGCTGAAGTGGTATGGTGAGAAATTATATTAGTGGAGTCTGAGCAGCATGCTCTGCAACATCAATGGTTTTTGATGGAGCAGCTCCTTAAAGATACTCGCCAGTAGCTTGTGATCACTTTCTACTTGTACTTCTCTACCGTAGACATACTGATGCAATGTCTCACATCTGAATACAATGGCTGAATCATCTGTGAGTACATGAACAATGTTCTTGATCTTTGATCTATGATGTTATGATCTGGCATTTCTTTTTGTTTCATTTGAGATTGTTTCATTCGCTTGTGATCCGTTCGCTACTGGTCTTTGATATTGCGGTAAAGACCGCTCCTATGCATCCAGAGCTTTTGATCTATCCAGTGCTGCTCTCAAGCAACTGCCTGAAGGGTGCACTTACTTCTGACAAATTCGGAATGAACTTGGCAAGATACTGCAGCATATTCAGAAACTTCTGTATCACATGTGTGTTTTTCTTAGTTTTAATATTAAATTCTGCACATTTTTTGCAAAGTGGTTATTTTTTATTGCACTATTTACATTCCGTCACAATCTGCTGCATTTCGTGTCTTCATTTAATTCACGATGAACTTCAGTTTGCTTAGCCTTAGTTTGTTCTTTGTTTATTGATTTTGTGCATGTCTGCTTATTCATTGAGTGCCTTGGATTAGCACATACATTTTGTCTTTCTTGTTGTCTTGACATTCTTTCTTGTTGTATTGCAAACTTTTATAGCCTCCTTACCTGCAACGTGCAAAAAATTGGCACATTGCACTTTCTGGACTTGGCTTGACAGGCTCATCTCCTGATAAATCCTCAATGAATAGGGCTTTTCAATAAAAGATAAAAGGGGCATTTGAACTGTGCTTGGCAAGATGTGAACTTTGAATTGGAATAGTCCTCGGCAGCAAGGTGCACAAAAACACAAGTACAGACAATACTGAGAAACATCTTATGATATTCTATGACATTAGCAAAAATTGACATATATAACATATTGACGTATATTCAAATGAGAACCCATGAGAGAAAGGTGAATAAAGACTGAAAGGGAGAACCACAATGTTCAGAAATTATTTCAACTGCAGTTTTCTGAATGTGTTTCTTTATCTGTTTGCCCTGTTTTGACCTATGCTTTATAGTTGTGTTTTGCAGTGCATTCATTGTCAAATTCCAAAATAAGTTTATTTTTAATTATTAAAAGTTTGCTCTTATTTTACAATTATCTTTTATTTACAAAACATTTTAGTTTGTATTTTTGGTAACACTTTATAATAACTTTCATTAATAAATCATTAACAAACACTATAATGCTTAACAGACCATTAGTAAATAAATAGCTAGTAATATGAGATAACATGCCTTGTTAATGTTTAATAATGTAATAATTAAACCTTACAATTAAATGTAAGGACCCAAAGTCATTGATCGGGTCGGTGTACTGAAAGGGGAACAGCACGAACAAAACACATAACTTGCCTCATCTTTCGACCATTGGCATTTTGGAGTAAACTATAATTCAATAGTTTGTATACACAACTAAATTTAGTGAGTATAATGGTGATTCCCCTTCAGGAACTCGAGCTGCATCGAAGTCGCTTTTGGAACGCCCTTGCGTGACCACGTTCTGAAGCACGTGTCAAATCAGTCCAATGGAGTAGCGAGACGTCACGAGCGGGGTGACGTAAACACCAGAAAGTATAAAAGCGCATCCGGCAGAGCGCAAACCAGCTTCTGCTCTTCAGTAGCGCTCTGTGTATGTGTCTGTCTATTTACTGTTGTCTGTCCGCACAAGCATATATAAAAAAAAAAAAAAAACAATCCTGAAAAAGTCTATGGCGAGCGAACGGCATTACAAACGCTGTGTTCCTCCCTGCCCACGATATCTGGCGGCGGGGGATACACACGATTTGTGTGTCGTTTGTTTGGGAGCGGAGCATGCACGGTCAGCTTTCGAGGAGCTGATTATCATCACTATGAGTTCCTCGACTGATTTGACACTTGCTTCAGAACGCGGTCACGCAAGGGCGTTCCCAAAGCGACTTCGACGCAGCGTCTCGTTCCCTCGGGGAACCATGGTTACATACGTAACCTAGAGACGTATCCTAACAGGTTACGAATAAATATACATGTAAAGAAAGAAAGGTTTAGTTAGTATAAAGGAATACTATAGAAGGCTATTCAGTGAGCAGGTAGAAAGACTAAATAGTGTTCTACTACTTCTATCTAGTCAGCGGTACCTGTCATAGTAGGGGAAAGCTCAGGAAGTGGTCTGCACATGGCGGATTTGAGCTCAAGAGCTTCTCTAGGTCTCATCCTTCTCTGTTCTGACAGGCTAGCCTGCAGTTCGTTGATTCGCTTGCACAGTATCCACCCCAGG
Source organism: Sinocyclocheilus anshuiensis (assembly GCF_001515605.1). Taxonomy (NCBI): domain Eukaryota; kingdom Metazoa; phylum Chordata; class Actinopteri; order Cypriniformes; family Cyprinidae; genus Sinocyclocheilus; species Sinocyclocheilus anshuiensis. Next base: position 65,532 of record NW_015539968.1, read on the forward strand.
GGGCCCATTGTAACCCACCCACATAGTGTTAGAATAAGCAAAAGGTTGTCACTGATATCCCATCCCCAAGTGAATGGTACCTTCTTATGTTTTAACTCTACAGGTGTAGCTTGTAGGCTACTAACTAGAGGCTTATCTTTGCTAATTTAGGTCCCTCAAACAGAATTTGCTTCTTCAATGACTCATCAACTTCTAGAGTGTGTCCTTTAAATGGATCAACTATTTTAATCTCCACGTCATGCATGTCTGTATCAAGATGGTGTAGAGCCATGTGTTCAGTGTGGAGAATAGCTGCTATTGGGATTTGAATTAGCATGGTTTCATTAGGGAGGTGTATTGGAGTAGCGGTATCATGATGGTCATTTGACATAGCTTCACTCACGGGTGTGTTAACCAGCAATTTATTTCCTGCTTTTTCAATTTAGGTAGTAGTTACATCCTCCCGGGGTGTCACAACAGCATTGCATTTGTTATCCTTGGTTAATATTTTAATGCCACATAGGCCTTCCATAGCGTCTCTTACAAAAGGTTTACTGGGGCACAGCCAGTGAATGTCTTTGATAGCTGTACACAGATGTAGGTTAGGTACCAAATACATGTCAGGATTCTCATCTTGGTAACCTATGAGTGCAGGAGTCTCAATTTGTATGAGTATATCTTGAGACCAGAACCGTACGTATAACACTGACTTCATCCTATATACTGTATGTTATTAGTGTGAATTATTGGGATGTTTAACAGGAAACCAATTTCTTTAGCCTCCGGGCTAATGTGGATTGGTATGGCACTTCCCAGGCTGTAAGCTAAATGTACCTGCAGTGTTTGCGTGGTTCCATGCAAGGCCAGATTCAAGATATTCGTCACTAGCTCAACCGTTACCAAGTCTGAAGGGATTCTGTTTCCTGCCAAATTGTCAATAGCAGAATTAACTTCTCTTAGCAAATCTTACATAAGTATTTGGACCCTTTGAACGTGGGCATAGTCATACTGTACGGCATCCACTAACCTGCCTATACTGCAGATGGTATAATTCAACAAAGTTGTATGTTGATTTATGGCAAGAATCGTGCCCTCTAATGTCTTATCCATCTGCTGCAGCTGCTTTTGCTGAACATACAACTTCTCTTGTATCTCAGGCATTTCCTTTTTTAAACCTTCTACATGCTTCCTCGAAGTGGATATGCTAATGCTGTTAACTGTAGAAGTACCAACTGAGAGAAGTGAACCCAGGGTGGATGCGGTTGTCAGCATTGTACCAAGGAAGCGCTTTGAGTGCCTAACACCCTTTAATTCCTCCTGTGTTATGGTGACATTTTGTAGCTGTTTAAGCATGTGGATTGTGTCTAACTGAGCATGCCCTATGGTATCCACTGGACAGCATGCCAGGGTACCATCCCCCCTGAGGTGACATGTTTCTTATACACGTTAGCAGGGTCCGCATGAACACTCTCTGGGTATGCACATAACAGCCAGTCACTAAAATTCCAGGGGCATCCTGGAGTATAATGCCAGTTGGAGGGCCTGATCTCATTATATCCAGGGGCTGGGCTGCATTGAGTACGCAGATCACAATGGTTATGCAGAGCAGGTCCATTCTGAAATTACACATATACATACAGTATATGTAGTGTCACTTCACTACTTATAAACGCCACTTTCAAGTACAACTAACAAATACCACTACGCTTAAGTCACAGGTGCACTGGCTCCAGTGCATGACACAGTATAAACTTCTCTACACTGCCAGAAACTATGTGCTTTAGCAGGAGTTACTCCTGAGTGGTATCTACCCCTTGTATTCCCATGTGGGGGTTGTAAGACTTGATCTGATTAAAGTGGACCCACTTGTACTCAGGGGACCTTCTCCCTTTTGAGATCTTAATGTGGTAGGCTACTGGGCATAGTTTTCCTACAATTTCATGAGGGCCGGACCAGTTTGGGAGAAAATTTTTTGGAACACCCACTGGTTTGGTGAAGTTGAAGTACATCACCTTGTCTCCTACTTGAAATTCTGTAGAGCTAGCCTTCTGATCATAGTATGCTTTCCTGCCCTCAGCACTTTTCTCCAAGTGTTCTTGCACCCATGCGAATGTCTGCCTGAGGTGAGCCCTCAGGTCTGCCACATACTGGTGGGCAGTGTATGCGCTGGCTACACTGACATCTTCAAGTTGGTAGAGAAGATGCAGAGGGAGTGTCATCTGTCGTCCTGTCATAATTTCAAATGGTGTCACACCTGTGGAGTTATGAGGTGTGGACCTAATTGCCATTAATACCAGGGGCAGTTTTACATCCCAGTCCTTTCCGTTAGCTGAAATGTACTTCCTCAACATCCCTACAATAGTGCGGTTGGATCTCTCTACCTGCCCTGATGACGAAGGTTGGTAGGAAATGTGGAGCTTCGCCTGGACACCCAACACTTTCCACAGTTCAGCCATTACCATGGCTGTGAAGTGAGTACCTCGATCTGAATTTACAGAGAGGGGTAGCCCCCACCTGCTGAACACATGATTAATCAGCAAGACAGCAGTGGTCTTTGCAGTGTCATTTCGGGCTGGGAGACATTCCACCCACTTTGTGAATGCACGTCACATTAAGGAGGTACTTGTTAACTCTAGATGATTTAACTACAGGGCCAATCCAATCCATCTGAAGGTTAGACCAGGGAAATGTTGTACCTGCCTGCTGAAGGGGAGCTCTATGAGGGGGGTTTGATGGTTGAAACTGACAACAAACTAGGCAACCCTGTATATAAGCTGCGATGTCTTGTTTCATCTGTGGCCAGTATGCTACCTGACGGAGGGTCTCATGTGTCACCTTCACCCCCCTGTGGCTTCCACAGGGTTCGTCATGGGCATGCAGGAGCATAACCCCCCTGTGAGCTGTTGGGACCACCCACCGAGGTGGTGTGTTCTCTTCAGGGGCATATACTAGCAAACCCTTCTCTAACCTCAGATGGTGTCTGATAATGTACAGAGTTTTCAGGTCACTTGGCTCTGCCAAATTTTGTTCATTTATGGGATGCTTGACTGGGTGAGAAATGAATAGGTAAATAGTACTCATCACAGGGTCTTGCTGTTGCATAGCAATAAGATCAGTATCTGCTAGCTCTCTGCCTATCACTACAGTCTGAGGAGTGTCAGCGGGGGCTGTCACTGTGTTCCTCGCTTGCCTGCATGTGATAGCATTAAGACTTACAAGAGGAGGCTCTGTTGTCGGAAGCCACTCGTCCTGGAACTGCCAGGGGGTACCTGCTATGGCACCTGATTTGGCTAGCCTATCAGCTTCGTCATTACCTAATTTGTCTGGCCCAGGGATTTGTGAATGCCCTTTTACTTTCTTCCAGTACACAGTCATGCCATCCCGATTGATAAGTTTATCACAAGCAAGAAACAACTCCCTAGCTAATCCTTGGCCTAGTGCCATCCTATTGTTCTGGGCATACCTCACCTCTACGTCATAACCTTGTAAGGCCATCATCCATGTAGCAATGCGACTGTTTGAGACTCTCCCCTCCCTAAGCCTTTGGCTTTTTAGGAACTGGACTGGTTGATGACATATCTCAACAATGACTTTCTGGCCACCAATGTAGCTACAGAAATGTTCAATTGCCCAAACTGTAGTGAGCAGGGCTTTCTCACAGTCTGAAAACTTAGCCTCTACACTGCTGAGTGCTCTGCTAGCATAGGCAACAACCCGCTTGTCTTGGTCATGTTTTTGGAAGAGTGCTGCGCTGAGGCAGTGTTCAGAGAAACCAGCCTCAAGGAAAAACTCCTTGTCTTTGTCAGGGTAGGCAAGGCATGAAGCCGTGCACAGTCTCTCCTACAGTTCTTTCATGGACTGTGCTTGTCTTTCCCCCTAGCTAAATTCTCTGCTTTTCTGAAGTAGCTCATATAGGGGTCTGGCTATGTCTGCATAATCTTCTATGAACTGACAGGAGTGAGGAAACCCTTACCAGATGTATGCCACTGTAAAATGGTCCAAAGCTTAAACCACAACTCTTTTTACTGCAAACAATTCAACTGCAACAAATCCTGTTCATAAATAGTACCACAGAGCTGAGTAAGGAAACTGAATCAGGCTTGGGAGTGACCACCTGCTTTACAAATAGTAACTGACCAAACTGAGAAACTTAGTTTCCTGTTAAAGTAATTACTCTTGAAATATTTTAGGTGAATTCTCGTTTTGATAACCAACAGGCTCATTTAAATCTTAACTAGCCCACCCAGGGACGCCAATTATGTAGTAAGTGAGACTCGCGTCACCAAGGACGTTGTGATTTTTGGATCACACGTCACTTGAGGTGCGGTTATGAGTATATCAGATGACCAATTCCCACCTCACTTAGTTTAGTGCACCAGTCAAAGACTTTTAATTTGGCAATGTGGGCGTGTTTCCCACAAGCTGTTCAACAATTTGAATTTCATACACTGGAGGGAGCTGGTCAACTGATTTATCTGAAAGATTGGTGGTTTAGCTAGCTAGTAGAGCCTTAGATCATCAACACAAAGAAGACACAATTGTAATAAGATTAATGAAATTTATTACCAATAGATATGCAAGAGTAAATACAACAACTAGTAATGATACCAATAAATTAATATGCACTGCTAATAGATAATAGACAAAAAAAAGAAGGAATATACTGAACAAATCTCAGAAACAAATAAATGGAAAGAACACAGGATGGCTGAATGCAATGCTGTTGAGCTGAATGTGGCAATGGAAGAGATTTCTATGGTAAAGTAGCCGTCGATGCACTGACCTGGAGGATGCTGAACTTCTGTTGTGCCACAGGGGGTCCTTAGAGCATGGACCGGGCAGCTGGGTCAGATGGGTCTTCACGGGGTCCTTGGCAGCCTGGCTGTGTCGTTGAGGAGCCATGTGTTTCAGGCAGTGTCTGCCACTGCGGAGCTCCTTTGTGGACTGGGCTGCGCTGCTTTCGGAGTGGCAAGAGTCACTGCTGGGTCCTTTGCAACTGAAGGGCAGCCAAATACGATAAGGAAGGTTTACTCAGGAGCTGAGTTGAACTTTACCTGTCTTGAAGTCTCTTTCCTCGTCAGGCCAGAAACTCAGAATGCTGTATCTGCTACTGTCTCTCTGGAGGTACCGGAGAACTTTGGTGTTTCTGTTAGTGTCTCTCTGGATGAAAGACTCAGAACGGGGGAGTGTTCCTGTTGCTGTCTACCCGGTAACAAGACTCAGACTCAGAACCAGGAGTGTCTTTTGGGAAGGCACCTTTATCTCTTTCTGATGAGGAGGAGATTGGAATCTGGCGCCTCTCCATTCCAGGAATGTAATTGGCCACTTGTGTCCGAGGTGGCTATGGTGTTCCCCGCCCTAGTGTGGAACTAATTTGCATACAGTGGAGTACAAAGTTAAACAGTGTCTTTAACATTTCACCCATGCAATATTTCTTTACCAAACCTCTTTCAAACTGTTATCAGCGTCATGAGGAGCAAAAAGAGTCCAACCATGATAGGAAACTTTTGAACTATCACTTTATTCATACCATAATATGTTAATAGGCCTGCTTCCCTGAACTGTTGTGTTAACAGTCAATGGCCATCAGCATAAACTGTACTTCATCTGAGGTTTGCATCCGTTTAAGGTCTCCAAACATGGGTATGAATGGAATTGGATAGATTTGTTTTTTTTATTTGAGTCTCTTGAGACGATACGCTAGATAGTACAGGAACTGCTTCAACACTTCACTGACCCTGCATGAGTTTTACAACCGTAGCTGGTTGCATAGGGGCGCCTCAGTTTGTCTCAATGGAATGTGATTGTTTCATGTGTGACTCAATAGTGTAAGTGGGTCCGTTCGAGACAGAGATCCTACACATTTCACCCATGCAATATTTATTTACCAAACCTCTTTCAAACTGTTATCAGCATCATGAGGAGCAAAAGGAGTCCAAACCTGATAGGAAACTGTTGAACTATCACTTATTCATACCATAATATGTTAATAGGCCTGCTTCCCTGAACTGTTGTGTTAACAGTCAATAGCCATCAACATAAACTGTACTTCATCTGAGGATGAAGTGAATCCCTTGCAGTTTGCATCCGTTTAAGGTCTCCAAACATGGGTATGAATGGAATTGGATAGATGTGTGTGGCCTTTCTTTGTTTTTTCGGTCACTGCTGTTGCATCCAGAGTTCTGGAGGAATTTTTATGGCAGTCATTTCCTAAACCTTAGGATTGGGTGTGTGGGGGCAGAAGGTCTCCCTTTCTGTCCTGCTAGGGGTGTCTAGCAGTTGTCTTGGCATCTTATCTGATGGTTCTGAACATTTGTTTATGTTCCTCCACCAAGATCCAATCACAGTGGGGCACATCTCCCTCCACACCGGCAGTTAGAGAGGGGCCCTGCCATAAACTTGTCCTTGGAATGCCAGTTTGTCGGTTGTTCACTACATCACAAACCCCCGCCCTCTTCATGTAATCTGATCTGCTGCAGAGCTCGCCCCGGTGCGGGCTTGGCAGAAGTGCACATCAAGGGCGCATAGCGGCTGCAAAGGGGGCGCTCGCGAGCATCCTTCTGAACGCTAAAATGACGAATGGGACACACTACGGTCTCGTGGACTTAATGGAAACGCGCACACGACGGCCATTGTAAGTCCGCAAGACCGAAAGTGAACATGAAGTTTTCCATTTGGGACAGGGCCAAAGTTTTGGCTTCATTTTCTATACTGGAAAGAAGTGGAGACGCATCGTCCATCTTTATTTTACAGTCTATGATGGAGATGGTGATCGATTTGCATGCGTTCTTCACACAAATCAATAATTTTACTTCGGACAAAGAGTATAGAAGCTCAAGAGGCGAAACTCTGATGCTTTTTTGGTAACAGCCACTAGGTGGCGCTTCGGTAGCGCGCCCGACATTTTGGAGTGAAAATTCCAACTGGACAGCAACACAGATACACAGAAACAGACATGATTACAATGAAAGATAAGTCAAAGTGGAATAAAAGAAGGCAATCCACTGCAAAACTATCAGTGTGACAGAAAAAATCTTGCCTTTCATCATTTTCCCAAAGACTCTGACAGGTGATTATTCACAAAAGTGTAAAAATATTGTGTGTTTTGAAGTGGGACGTAGCGCTATCTTATGCACCTGCTAACTGTTTTTAGTCTAGTAGTAAACTTAATTATTTTTAGGAACTGCTGGTCCTAGCCATAGAAACCATAATAATGATTTATATAGATATGACACTAAGTTAGAATGAGCTTATGCAACTTTACACATTTACTATTACTATTATTAGTTATTACTCCACTAAGTCTGAAATATATATTGTACATTTTAATCCCCTGAAACACACTACAAACATGGTGATCTTAGAACATAATGCATGGCTGTGTATAACTGAATAATTGAATAATTTTTGAGACAGTGTGTTACGAATCCTGTCCATGGACTTCCGTCCGATCGCCACCAGAGGTCACTCGTCCATCATATTGACTCTCTGACTACACAGACTGTTACACGTCACCACGGACTACATTTCCCACCATCCATTGCACTGATTGCACACAGCTGTAACCAATCACACACACACACTATATTACACTCACTCAGATCCTTCTCAAAGTGCCGAGTATTGTTTAGAGCACATCACTCTTCTAGCGATAGCTGCGTTACGGAGCCATTCCTGGTTCACAGTTCTAGTCTTAGTCTAGCCACTTCGTGCTGCCTTGTTGTCTGTTTCTTGACCTTCTGACTGTGTTTCTTGGATTAACCCTTTGTCTTGCTGTTTCGGACTGTGTTTGCACCTCACCTGGACTATTGCTCGTGTTATTGGAGCCCTCTGCCGAGTATTGTTTAGAGCACATCACTCTTCTAGCGATAGCTGCGTTACGGAGCCATTCCTGGTTCACAGTTCTAGTCTTAGTCTAGCCACTTCGTGTTGCCTTGTTGTCTGTTTCCTGACCTTCTGACTGTGTTTCTTGGATTAACCCTTTGTCTTGCTGTTTCGGACTGTGTTTGCACCTCGCCTGGACTATTGCTCGTGTTATTGGAGCCCTCGGGATACTGTCTGCGGATCGAAGACCCACGCTAGCCCTAGGAATATTCTTTGTCTTGCCTGTGATATACCTGTGTTATCTGACCCTTGCCTGTTTATTGACCAGACCTTTTTAAATAAAGCCTTGCACATGGATCCGCACATCTCACGTCTCGTTCGCCCCGTAACACAGTGGTTGTGTGTGTGTTTTACATAAAGTTTTTTGTTTAGTCTTTCTTTAAGTAGAATTTAGATTCGGACGTGCCTTGATGCCTTCCTGCCTTGGAATGCTGCCTCCGAAGGCAGCATTTTAGAGCTTTCGGATGCAGCGTCGGGTGATGATCCGCTTCAAGTCGAACAAGCTAATGATTCAATGAACCATTCATAAAGAACCATTTACTTCACTCCTGAATGAATCAGCCATTTGAACGAATCAAATGAATGAATAAATGACTCAATGACTTAATCACTAAGACATTTACCACCACCTACTGACAGTTTTAGTTTATTATTTAGTTTACTTGAACATACCCGACAAATAACGGCGAGGCAGGTGCACTGGTTTCCTTTGCATTGAAGCAATAACGAAGAGTTGAAAAACAACTGAAGACTCACACCGTGTCTACACCGGATGCGAGCGGCGCGACAAAATACAATAGAACCATTATGATCAGCGATGCTGTCTACACTGGATGCGACGCGACACGACACGACAGATCCTCGACAGTAAACTGATGCCTCGTTCTATTTAGGCCATACTGATACAAAGTTCAAATGATTTGCTAACTATCTATCTATCTATCTATCTATCTATCTATATACTGTGTGTGTATATATATATATATATATATTTATTTATTATTATTTTATTTTTTTTTTCTGAGGAAGGGTCTGGACCAATTTGTTCAATTATTGGTAATAAAATAAACTCTTTGGTGATGGGGAGCAGAGCACAACATAACGTGGGGCTAGTTATATAGCACACTTTAAAAGTTTCCACACATACTGGCATGACAAAACTTTATCTTATCAACAATACACTCAACTGAGACTGCACTGCTCTAGATACTATCAAGCCTCTGCAACTGATCCAGAATGCAGCAGCCAGAGTGGTCTTCAACGAGCCGAAAAAAGCTCACGTCACACCTCTCTTCATCAGTTTCAGAAACTTCTGTATCACATGTGTGTTTTTCTTAGTTTTAATGTTCAATTCTGCACATTTTTTGCAAAGTGGTTATTTTTATTGCACAATTTACATTCCGTCACAATCTGCTGCATTGCGTGTCTTCATTTAATTCACGATGAACTTCAGTTTGCTTAGCCTTAGTTTGTTCTTTGTTTCTTGATTTTGTGCATGTCTGCTTATTCATTGAGTGCCTTGGATTAGCACATGCATTTTGTCTTTCTTGTTGTCTTGACATGCTTTCTTGCTGTATTGCAAACTTTTATAGCCTCCTTACCTGCAACGTGCAAAAAATTGGCACATTGCACTTTCTGGACTTGGCTTGACAGGCTCATCTCCTGATAAATCCTCAATGAATAGGGCTTTTCAATAAAAGATAAAAGGGGCATTTGAACTGTGCTTGGCAAGATGTGAACTTTGAATTGGAATAGTCCTCGGCAGCAAGGTGCACAAAAACACAAGTACAGACAATACTGAGAAACATCTTATGATATTCTATGACGTTAGCAAAAATTGACATATATAACATATTGACGTATATTCAAATGAGAACCCATGAGAGAAAGGTGAATAAAGACTGAAAGGGAGAACCACAATGTTCAGAAATTATTTCAACTGCAGTTTTCTGAATGTGTTTCTTTATCTGTTTGCCCTGTTTTGACCTATGCTTTATAGTTGTGTTTTGCAGTGCATTCATTGTCAAACTCCAAAATTAGTTATTTTTAATTATTAAAAGTTTGCTCTTATTTTACAGTTATCTTTTATTTACAAAACATTTTAGTTTGTATTTTTGGTAACACTTTATAATAACTTTCATTCATAAATCATTAACAAACACTATAATGCTTAACAGACCATTAGTAAATAAATAGCTAGTAATATGAGATAACATGCCTTGTTAATGTTTAATAATGTAATAATTAAACATTATCTAATGATAATCAGACCATGTTTTATGTAAATTGAAATGCTTAAAAATGTCATTATACTTTCTGTTTATATGATCATGCACTTTCAAAAAAAAAATCTCCAAATGATTTTGACATGGTTTACAATGATTAAAAGCTTCATTGATAAATTATTAACAAACACTATATAATGCTCAGCGGATCATTATTTAATGCTTACAAATGTCATTAAACTTTAAGTTCATACATTCATGCACTTTTTTTTTAATCTACAAATTGGTTTAAAGGAAGTTATACAATGATGACAAATTTATTTTTTAATATACTTTTGAATGCTAGCAAATGTCATTAAACTTCAGTTCACATAACCTAATTCTCTTCTTTTAAAAATAGCTTAATTAGTAATTTTAACCAATTCACAATCTATTCATGGTAAAATTATTCATTAATTCACAGATAAATGTCATATATTTGGTCTTCATTTGTTGTGAAGACTTCTACTATTTTCACATCTTAACAAATCATTTATTAATTATTTGTTGATGTTTTTGCAGTACCCAAACTATTCATCAATTGTAAATGTTTATAAACATTTACTAATCATTAGTAGCTTTAGCTGCTGTAATGATGTTTGTGTAAAGGGTGGTTAGTTAAGTTAGCTAAATGCTTGCTAAAACACACATTGTTATTCGGGTGCAAAACTTATTTTTATTGCCTCAACACTTATATTATTATACTACTGTGTATCATTAAACTGAATATTCTTGAATCATACATCAACAGGAGAAAATAATCATCTTTTATCAAACCCTGATAAAACTGACCCCTGACACTACTGACCACTTAAGCAACCCTTAATCGTACCCATACCACCAAACCAGTCCCTAACCTTACCCATGTCACACCCTCTCAGCAGCAAAAGTGTTGTACATTAACAAAACCTTTTATTAATTTTATAACATCTGTTAAAAAAATCATTGTAGATTTTCAAGAAGTGAATGATCATATGACATTTGAAAGCATTTTAATTTACATGAAATAATGATCTATCAATCATTAGGTAATGTTTCATACGTTTATTAGTAAACTTTAACAAGCACATCATCTCATGTTTTTAGCCATTTCAATTTATATTAACTAATGTTCCTTTAAGAATTCTATAATATTTGTTAATGATTTATTAATAAAATTTATTATAAAGTGTTAACATTTTCAGGTAAATAAAGAAAAAAAAGTATACCCTGTATTAATGAAACAATGCCATATATTTGCATCAGACAGGTGTTAAAATAATGTGGAAAAAAGGAAATAATCTGAACCCCAAGTGGATTTACACAAACTGAGAAAGCCACAAAGTGTTAAGTTGCGCCCCGCTCTCCCCTGCTGCAAATATCATTACAAAGCATGTAAAGTGAATGAAATGACACTTAAAGAGAGCAGTCATTACAGTTACATAAAGTCACAGCTTAAAACATTTAGCTACACAGTATAGAAAATCAAGACAAGCAGTAACAAATATCGCCCTCTAGTGTCTGTATATGAACTCTTATTATTTACCATATTACGTGAACCTTTTAAAAGTTGATGTTATGGGGAATCAAATCAGTCAGAAATTGAATGTAAACTGTATAAATATATTTAACAGAATTTATTTGATGGTTTCTTTACCTGCTTAGTGTTTGATACACACAATGATGTTAATTATGAAATTAATGTCATGGTCTGTTAATTTTTATATTCCATAACCTGCAGGCTCACTGTTACATATAGAGGAATAATTGAGTTCAAACCCATCATGGAACTGTGGGAAATACATTACATTTTAGTCTCAGTATGGGATTCAGTTGATCATTTTTCACAGTGAATCAAACCAATTTGATGTAAAATGCTATAAACATAATAAATAGATATGTGTGTGTGTGTTTAGTCGGAAGGGGCCGCCAGCAGCCGCAAACATCGGACTGAAAGCTCAGATGGTCTGTATTACAGCTTCCAGTCGGGAATGTTTACAGCTGCAAGGAGCCGTTAACACGCATTGACACAAATACACTCAGTATTCAATTCAATTCATTTCATTTCATTTCAAGTTTATTTGTATAGCCCTTTTCACGATAAAAATCGTTGCAAAGCAACTTTACAGAAAATTAAGTTTCTACAATATTTAGTAGTAGCTTATCAATGGTGACTGTCAGTCAGTGTACATATGGCAGAAATGTACGGAAAAATCAATTAAAGACGTAATCAAACAGACTATGAACACTATTAACAGCAATTATTATATGATGCAATCAAATTTATAGCAAAATTTGATAGTTCTGTATGTTGTTTCAGGGTTAGCATCATCTCTTCTCAGATGTTTTGGATCCAGACTGAAGCGTGTGTAAATCCTAGTTACCATAGTTACCAGTATTATCTAGCAAACCACTCAGAACTGAGATATTTGTTTTATTGCATGTATGTTTTAATGTGCATGTTTTTTTTTTTTTTACTTTAATAATCTTTGTGACCATTGCAGCCTTTTATTTTAGCATGATCAGAAGACTTTCTGTGGAACACAAAACGAAATTTTTTTTTTAAAGAATTTTCATATTGTTTTTTTAACAACAGTAAAACTGTAAAAACTGTTGCATATTTATGTACAGAAGTTTATAGTGACCGTGTCTGTCAAGTCCACAATATCATGATAAATAGTAGGCCTATCATAATAGTAATCCATGTGACTATTTACCTTATTTTCAATGAAAATGCAACAATTTTTACTTCAGAAGACTTGCACATTTAATGTCATATGTTTCCAGTTATTTTGCTTGTGCAAAAACAGTCCATTATGCTGCCTAATATTGCAAACTGGTATTTGTTATCATGTTATTTTAGTTTATACTCATAATCATAAACTTATGGCTTGTGGCTTATAACACAAATATTGACCATTTCCTGCTCTTATCAGAAGTTTTGCACATTCATAGGAAAAAGCTTATTTTAATGTTGAAAAATAAGATGTTTTATATATAGAGAGAGATGTTATATATAAGAGGTAGATTCTAAGTTAAGTTATCCAATAGCTTTGTGAGGAACAGACAGAAAAAAGTATAATTTTTCAATGAAAGTGTTACATACTGCATGTGTACAATCAAATATATGGCACTTTTAAGAGTGTGGCACCAGGCAGTGCAAGATCTTCTATTGTACAGATTATAACAATGAATACTGATGAGCTTTTAAATTGTTACATGTAATTAAATGAGTGGAATAACAGATGTTAAAAAGAAACCCCATTTAAGCAAACCAAAACCAATTTAATCCTGTTGTCACAATTACAGGTTATCACAATACTTCATGACTTTTAGAGTAGCTACTTGGCCTGCTGGTTTCGTTAAGATGCTGAAACATTATAAACCATCCAGATACTGAAAATGTCCAGTTCCCACAACCTTTGTCCTACTCAGGGTGGGCAGAGGGGCTTCAGAGGTCACAAAGGTCAGCAGGACTGTTGATGTGTCACAAAGAAGGTTATGTAAAACCCCCAATCTCCCTCTCTCTGTCTGGTCTGACAGATGGCACAGAGACACATTTTGTTTAGTATTTAATAGCCTTTAGGAATGACTTTCCACCTGAAAAAAATGCATGGGCCTGTCAGATTTAAAAAAAATGTTTAGATTAAAACACATAATTGCAATGTCGCTCTCTAGGTTGCTTTGCTGATCAAAAACAAAATAAAAGAACAGTTTTCTGCATTGATTAGCTTACTTTTTTGTGAAAACATTGATTATTTTTTCATCTAGGATTTGTTATGAATAGAAAGTTCAATGATCAGCGTGCAACACACATGAAATACTAATAAGACAATGAATTATGTTTCAACACAACACAGCATTATCAGACATTACAGCACAGATGTGCTTAAGCTCCTGCACTGGATTATTGTTGTTTTCTTAATAGTGGATCTTATTATAAACATACACATCTGCATTACACATGTTGTTCTCATGCTTACCTCTAACTTCTCTTAGCAGGTACATCTGTGATTCTGAAGGCAGAATTAACTTTCTTTGTCTGTGTTTAAGTTTCTTCTCTTCCTCTCTCTACGTGTCCACTTTAACCTTTAGTTACTCCACACTGACAATGATGTCACTGTCAAGAAACAAAACCCCTAAATATTTCTGCATCTCTCTGATCCCGGTACTAACAGAGAACAATGCCATTTTAAATCCACTAGATGGAGGCAACTGGCTTCTCCTGTTTAAGAACAGCACAACACCAAAGCACAGTGTTTTTAGTGTCACACAGGACTCTTTGATCTGAACCTTAACAATATACTAAAGCCTGAGGACATACACCATCTGTACATTCGCACTTTTCCATATCACCATAAAATCTTGGACCCTTGTAACATGACAGGTTCTGGCTTCATTTGTGAAATGTCTCTTTATATTTACAGCTGTTTGGATTCACCTGTGCTAATCATTCATGCCGAACACAGACATAAAATAAGCTCCCAGACTTGTGTAAGACGTGGTTTAAGAATCTATATTTGCATATTAAATGTAGTTATCTGAGCCCTGCTGCTCCTAAATTATGCAACATCTAGTTTCTGAGTGAGCGAGAGCAGTGCAGGACATCAGATGATTAACATTTTGTTTTAGTTTATACTCATAATCATAAACTTATGGCTTGTGGCTTATAACACAAATATTGACCATTTCCTGCTCTTATCAGAAGTTTTGCACATTCATAGGAAAAAGCTTATTTTAATGTTGAAAAATAAGATGTTTTATATATAGAGAGAGATGTTATATATAAGAGGTAGATTCTAAGTTAAGTTATCCAATAGCTTTGTGAGGAACAGACAGAAAAAAGTATAATTTTTCAATGAAAGTGTTACATACTGCATGTGTACAATCAAATATATGGCACTTTTAAGAGTGTGGCACCAGGCAGTGCAAGATCTTCTATTGTACAGATTATAACAATGAATACTGATGAGCTTTTAAATTGTTACATGTAATTAAATGAGTGGAATAACAGATGTTAAAAAGAAACCCCATTTAAGCAAACCAAAACCAATTTAATCCTGTTGTCACAATTACAGGTTATCACAATACTTCATGACTTTTAGAGTAGCTACTTGGCCTGCTGGTTTCGTTAAGATGCTGAAACATTATAAACCATCCAGATACTGAAAATGTCCAGTTCCCACAACCTTTGTCCTACTCAGGGTGGGCAGAGGGGCTTCAGAGGTCACAAAGGTCAGCAGGACTGTTGATGTGTCACAAAGAAGGTTATGTAAAACCCCCAATCTCCCTCTCTCTGTCTGGTCTGACAGATGGCACAGAGACACATTTTGTTTAGTATTTAATAGCCTTTAGGAATGACTTTCCACCTGAAAAAAATGCATGGGCCTGTCAGATTTAAAAAAAATGTTTAGATTAAAACACATAATTGCAATGTCGCTCTCTAGGTTGCTTTGCTGATCAAAAACAAAATAAAAGAACAGTTTTCTGCATTGATTAGCTTACTTTTTTGTGAAAACATTGATTATTTTTTCATCTAGGATTTGTTATGAATAGAAAGTTCAATGATCAGCGTGCAACACACATGAAATACTAATAAGACAATGAATTATGTTTCAACACAACACAGCATTATCAGACATTACAGCACAGATGTGCTTAAGCTCCTGCACTGGATTATTGTTGTTTTCTTAATAGTGGATCTTATTATAAACATACACATCTGCATTACACATGTTGTTCTCATGCTTACCTCTAACTTCTCTTAGCAGGTACATCTGTGATTCTGAAGGCAGAATTAACTTTCTTTGTCTGTGTTTAAGTTTCTTCTCTTCCTCTCTCTACGTGTCCACTTTAACCTTTAGTTACTCCACACTGACAATGATGTCACTGTCAAGAAACAAAACCCCTAAATATTTCTGCATCTCTCTGATCCCGGTACTAACAGAGAACAATGCCATTTTAAATCCACTAGATGGAGGCAACTGGCTTCTCCTGTTTAAGAACAGCACAACACCAAAGCACAGTGTTTTTAGTGTCACACAGGACTCTTTGATCTGAACCTTAACAATATACTAAAGCCTGAGGACATACACCATCTGTACATTCGCACTTTTCCATATCACCATAAAATCTTGGACCCTTGTAACATGACAGGTTCTGGCTTCATTTGTGAAATGTCTCTTTATATTTACAGCTGTTTGGATTCACCTGTGCTAATCATTCATGCCGAACACAGACATAAAATAAGCTCCCAGACTTGTGTAAGACGTGGTTTAAGAATCTATATTTGCATATTAAATGTAGTTATCTGAGCCCTGCTGCTCCTAAATTATGCAACATCTAGTTTCTGAGTGAGCGAGAGCAGTGCAGGACATCAGATGATTAACATTTTGTATCATCAGAGAAGGTTTGCTCATGGAGAGGTGTAGGTGGAAATATACCTTAGAGCCTATAGGCAGCAGCATCAGTCCATGGAAAACAGATATATTTTTTTCTTATCAGCAACTTTTCTTCGAAACATAGAGTGTGTACATCGTGGTTGTGTAATCAAATATTTTTCTGCCATTCTCCCATATTTAAATTAATTAGAAAAAAGTAGAGGCAAAACAGCAGCGCACACACATTTTTAAATATGAAACAATAAAAGATTAAAATGTAAAAGATTATTATGGTGTAGGCTACATGAATATAAAAATGCCTACATGTCATAATGGATAGCCATGGCATGTATCAGAATAACGCTACCTATTTGCTCTCGCACGAGCAGATCTGTTTCCTCTCTGGAGACGCGTTCTGTCTTTGCGATTGTAAATTCTGCCATGTAAATAGCAAATCCGCCATGGAACGTGTGCAACTGCCTCTTAAAGGGAATGGGAGATGACACTCTGATTGGTTTATTGCACGTTACGCCCAAAAAACACCCATTACTCATTAAGAGAATAGGAACAACCCATTTAGACCATGTGTCCCCGCGCGCCGACCATTTTCCCGTCGTTAAACTAGCAAAAGTGGATTCGGACATGCCCTAAGTGCACCTGCGCCATGCGCTTTAGACCATGCGCTTAGATCGTTAAAATAGGGCCCTTAAAATGTTACAAAGATGTTTCAAATAAATGTTGTTGTTTAACTTTCTATTAAAGAAGCCTGAAAAAAAATTAGTTCCGGGTTTGATAAAGGCCCGCCTTCCGAAAAACTAAATGTGATGTGATTGGTTAGCTGTCCCAGTGCGTTGTGATTGGCGAACAGCTTAGACGGTGTTTCAGTACTCCCCCGCCCCTTGATATTGCAAGACATATTAGAGTGGTAACGTTATTGTTGTTTTAGTTTTTTTTTTGGGCTAAATCACGTTTTAGATAGGATGTCAACAACCGCTTAAAAATAACTGAATTTACTATGTACAGATAAGACTTTTTTCAATTACACAGTGAAACTGCAGGGCCATTGGTTCGTGCAGTGTATTAAAAACTAACCAATGGCTCGGGAGCA
>NW_015539968.1:83407-84218 GCF_001515605.1 Sinocyclocheilus anshuiensis
TTCATTCACGCAGTGAAACTGCACGGCCATTGGTTCATGCAGCGTGTTAAATAACGAACCAATGGCTAGGCAGCGGAGCTGCACGAGCCTATGGCGACGAAGGCCGCCAAGCCTGCCAACGCCCGCTAGAATGGGCGGGGCATCTGGCTATATAAGCGGGCGCTCGCCACAGGATTCTCAGGTTACTTCGACTGAAGCGACGACTGAGCTGTGCAGCTACATAGCACGGCTAGCAACGCAGTACTCGTTCCTTATCTCAGGGAACCGAGGTTACAATAGTAACCGAGTACGTTCCCTTTCGATGCTACACTCATACTGCGTCTTGTCTTAAGACGCTATGGGAACATAGTACAATCACGCCGTGCTAATGTAGTGGAATGACTGATCAAACTTCCATAAGCAACCAATGCCCATAGAGATGTTAACAACAACCCAAGGCTAAGACGGGCTGAGCTTCCTGAGGTCACACCCGGCCTGGTTAATCGTTCCAGAGTACTCCTGTAACTTCGACACCCAGGGGTCGAGAGCTAACAGGTGAACTAATGCCAGAGAACTTGAGCGTGATACGGCCAAGGGCTCTCTGCCAAATTTGTTTACGCAGCGCGTGTCTCTTCAAGCGGAAAGGACCCTGGCCTGCAAGGCCGGGACTTCCAGGTTATAAAACCTTGCAAATGTGGACGACGAGGCCCAGCCGGCCGCCTCACAAATATCTGCGATGGACACACCACCGGACCATGCCCAAGACGAGGCGATGCCTCTAGTCGAGTGGGCCCGTACTCCAATGGGGCATTGAAGGCCCAAAGAAGAGTAC
>NW_015539968.1:84994-87743 GCF_001515605.1 Sinocyclocheilus anshuiensis
TCCATAGTTTCTGTTACATCATCAAGTTGTTCTGAGGTATTTGATATGCTGAGGAATTGAGATAAATCAGGAAGATTACTTGCAAAGCAGTCTTTTGTGGTAGAAGTGATGGTTCTACCATACTTGTAACAAGGATAGAATTTACAGTTTTAGCTATATGAAGTTTGCACAAGACAAAATAATTATCTGAGATATCATCGCTTGGCTGCATAATTTCAACTCCATAACATCAATTTCATGTGACAGTATTAAATCTAGAGTATGATTTCGACAATGAGTAGGTCCTGACACGTGTCGTCTAACCCCAATACAGTTCAGAATGTCTAAGAATGCTGATCCCAATGCATCTTTTTCATTATCAACATGGATATTAAAATCACCAACAATTAAAACTTTATCTGCAGCCAGCACTAACTCGGATATAAAATCAGCACATTCTTTAATAAAGTCTGTATGGTGCCCTGGTGGCCTGTATACAGTAGCCAGTACAAACGACACAGGGGATTTATCATTAACACTTGTTTCTCTGGATAATGTTATATGAAGCACCATTACTTCAAACGAGTTATACTTGAAGCCCGCCCTCTGAGAAATACTGAAATCATTGTTATAAATTGAAGCAACACCTCCCCCTTTACCTTCTGGATGCGGCTCATGTTTATAACAGTAATCTTGGGGGGTAGACTCATTTAAAATAATGTAATCATCAGGTTTTAGCCAGGTTTCTGTCAACCAGAGCACATCTAGCTTATGATCAGTGATCATATCATTTACAAAAAGTGCTTTCGTAGAAAGGGACCTGATATTCAATAAGCCAAGCTTTATCATTTGTTTATCCGTATTGCATCTGTTTTTTATTTGTTGAACATCAATTAAATTGTTACTCTTAAATTGGTTTGGACGTTTTTTGTATTTTCTAGTTCAGGGAACAGACACAATCTCTATAGTGTGATATCTAGGTGAAAGAGTCTCTATGTGCTGAGAATTAACTGATTTCTATGACATGAGGCGGCTAGCAGACGGTCGGTTTAGCCAGTCTGTCTGCTTCCTGACCTGGGCCCCAGTTAGTCAAATACAAACTCTAAGACTATTTGCCATAGTCTTAGAGTTTGTACTTGACTAACTGGCAAGAATAACACTCTGTCCTCTTCAGAGGGAGGAAGTGCGGAAAGCTTAATGACCTGTGCTCTGAACGGAGTGGAGAGCACCTTAGGTACATAACCGTGCCTTGGTTTCAGGACGACTTTAGAGTTGTTAGGCCCGAATTTCAGGCAAGCAGGGCTAACGGAGAGCGCCTGCAGTTCCCTTATTCACTTTACTGATGCCAGTGCCAGAAGCAGAGCAGTCTTCAGCGACAGCGACCGAATGTTGGCAGACTGTAGCAGCTCGAAAGCACAGTGGGCAGATCCCATGAAGGGATGGTAGGGGGACGAGGTGGATTCAGCCTCCTGGCGCCCTTTAAGAAGCGGATAACCGCACTGTTTCTGCCCACCGATTTGCCTGCAATAGGGGCATGAGAAGCCACTATAGCTGCCACATAGACTTTGAGCGTGGATGGGGAGTGTCCCTTATCCAGCAGCTCATGCAGAAATTACAATACCTCTGTCAAATCGGAAGTATGAGGGTCTTTGTGACAACTGTCCTTCTGCAAACCATCCCTATGGCCACGCCCTGTTCCATCCCGCGTTACACAGCCCTGACTCACCCTGATCTGCAGGCGTCCGTGACGTTCCCAGGAACGATATTCGCTGGCTGGGGAACAACGCGCTCTTGGCAAAGTTGACCCTGAGTCCCAGACACTCCAGATGGCTGAGGAGGAGGGTCCTGTGTGATATTAATTCTGTCTCCGACTGGGCCAGAACGAGCCAGTTGTCGAGGTAGTTGAGAATGCGGATTCCCATCTGTCTCAGAGGGGAGAGAGCCACATCCATGCACTTTGTAAAAGTGTGGGGGGCCAGGGACAGCCCAAAGGGAAGGACCGTATATTGATAAGCCACTCCCTCGAACGCGAATCTCAAGAATCGCCTGTGATGGGGGGCTATCTGGATGTGAAAGTATGCATCCTTCAGGTCCAGAGAAAAGAACCAGTCTCCTGAGCGAATTTGCGCAAGGATCTGTTTCAGTGTAGTCATCCTGAACGACCTTTTCATGAGGGCATGATTCAGGTGTCTGAGATCGAGGATGGGCCGGAGGCCACCATCTTTTTTGGGGACGAGGAAGTAACGGCTGTAGAAGCCTGACTCGCTCTGGGCTGAAGGAACCTTTTCTACAGCTCCTTTCGCCAGCAGATGCATCACCTCTGAGTGCAGGACGTGAGCGTCCTCGCTTTACACTAAGGTGGGGACCATGCCACTGAAGCGCGGGGGTCTTCGAGCGAATTGGAGTGAATATCCTCGTTTTATTATCCGCAAAACCCATCTTGACACTCCGGGAATGGCCTGCCAGGCCTCGGCCCGCGCGGCGAGGGGTTGAATTAACTCGAGTGACTGGCCGCATGGGGGCAGAACACTTGTGAGTAATGGAAGAGGAAGTTTGCTCTCTTTTTGAAAATGTTTGTTTTATTTTTCCAGCTATTACAGCGGCTGAATGCTTGGGCGCATGAACGGACCTGTTGTTTGCACAAAACACAATTCCCTCTGCACCCGGAGTTGAACGGGGTGTCAAGAGGTCTAAGAGAGGCTGCTTGAGGGGCGGTCCGGCCGTAGCGAGATCTGACCCCGTCCTCTTCCTGTCTCGCAGATCAGGATGA
>NW_015539968.1:89216-96101 GCF_001515605.1 Sinocyclocheilus anshuiensis
CTCCGACTGGGCCAGAACGAGCCAGTGGTCGAGGATTCCCATCGGTCTCAGAGGGGAGAGAGCCACGTCCATGCACTTCGTAAAAGTGCGGGGGGCCAGGGACAGCCCGAAGGGAAGGACCGTATATCGATAAGCCACTCCCTCGAACGCGAATCTCAAGAATCGCCTGTGATGGGGGGCTATCTGGATGTGAAAGTATGCATCCTTCAGGTCCAGAGAAAAGAACCAGTCTCCTGAGCGAATTTGCGCAAGGATCTGTTTCAGTGTAGTCATCCTGAACGACCTTTTCATGAGGGCATGATTCAGGTGTCTGAGATCGAGGATGGGCCGGAGGCCACCATCTTTTTTGGGGACGAGGAAGTAACGGCTGTAGAAGCCTGACTCGCTCTGGGCTGAAGGAACCTTTTCTACAGCTCCTTTCGCCAGCAGATGCATCACCTCTGAGTGCAGGACGTGAGCGTCCTCGCTTTACACTAAGGTGGGGACCATGCCACTGAAGCGCGGGGGTCTTCGAGCGAATTGGAGTGAATATCCTCGTTTTATTATCCGCATAACCCATCCCGACACTCCGGGGATGGCCTGCCAGGCCTCGGCCCGCGTGGCGAAGGGGTTGAATTAACTCGAGTTACTGGCCGCATGGGGGCAGAACACTTGTGAGTAATGGAAGAGGAAGTTTGCTCTCTTTTTGAAAATGTTTGTTTTATTTTTCCAGCTATTACAGCGGCTGAATGCTTGGGCGCATGAACGGACCTGTTGTTTGCACAAAACACAATTCCCTCTGCACCCGGAGTTGAACGGGGTGTCAAGAGGTCTAAGAGAGGCTGCTTGAGGGGTGGTCCGGCCATAGCGAGATCTGGCCCCGTCCTCTTCCTTTCTCGCAGATTACGATGACGCCTGTGGCGCCGGGTCCAACGCAATCTTGGGTCGGGGTCCCTGGCGCTTAGGAAGAGGGTAGAGTTTGGCCGAGCGAGAGTGTCCCCGCGTCTGCTGCGCCTTAGCGGGCTGAATGGCGGGGCCGGCAGGTGCTGGCTTCGCGGGCTGCTGAGTCGGCGCAGACTTAGGGCGAGCAGAGGCAGCAGTGGAGCTGGAGTGCTTAGGCAGGAAATGTCGCATAGCCTGGGACAATTTCTGTGCCTCCGTGAAGCGCTTGGCGAATCCTTCGACCGCCGGTCCGAAGAGACCCTTGGGAGAGACAGGAGCATCGAGGAAGGGGACTTTATCCGCATCCTTGATCTCTGTTAACGTCAGCCACAAATGGCGCTCGAGCACCACAAGGCTGGCCATCGATCTCCCAATCACCTGAGCGGTGGTCTTGGTGACGCGCAGAGCCAGGTCGGTTGTGCTCCTCAGCTCCCTGAGGGTCGTGTGGTCCAGGCCAGATTCGTCAGAGGAAGCGAGGATCTTGGCTTGGAAGACCTGGAGGACCGCCACTGAATGAAGTGCCGAAGCCGCCTGTCCAGCTGAAGTGTAGGCACGTCCAGCGAGAGCTGAAGTGGTCCTACACAGCTTGGACGGGTGAGCGGCCTTTGCTCTCCAACCGATAGCCGTGGGCGGGCAGAGGTGCGCGGCCACCGACTCATCCAGAGGAGGCAGCTTATCGTACCCCTTCTCTTCAGCGCCGTCGATGGAAGTGAGGGCGGATGAAGTAGAAGCACGAAAGCGGGCGGAGTAGGGAGCGTGCCACGATCTGGTGAGCTCGTCATGGACCTCCGGGAAGAACAGAGAGGAACGCTGACGAGGGGCTTGGTGGCGCCCCGGCAGGAACCACTCATCCAGAAGGCTGCGGGAGGGCTCCTCTGGCGGAGACCACTCTAAACCCAGCTCTTCGACCGCTTTCGAGAGGTTATGGAGAAGCTCGGCATCCATCCCGTCTTTGACGGCGCTGGGCGCGGACGATGGCGAGAGGGTGGGGTCAGTCACCGAGCCCAACAGCTCCTCTGCGTCCAATGCTGTTAATGACATGCTGTCATCAAGCAGCTCGTCCTCACTTCCCCCAAATGAGATCAGGTCACTCGCGCCAGCAGAGGGACACTGATCAGACTGAGAGAAAAGTACGGGAGAACACTCTCTCTGGGGCGAGGGCGAGGCACGCGGTATCTGGGCCTCTGAGAAGAAAGCGATCTGCGAGCGGAGAGGCGAGACTGAAGTTCTCGCAGTGAGAACAATCAGTTCCCGTGAGCGCAGCTTCCGCATGGGATTTCCCCAAGCAGGAAACGCACTCTTTGTGGCTGTCATCGGCGTGCAGGGGAGACCTGCGCGAACCGCAGTAACGGCGTGGCATTTGCAACAACGGCAAGCTCTTTTAGTAAGCTCTTTTAGTATCGCTGGAAGGCAGCAGGGGAAAAGGACCGGAACTGCTGTGCTGCTCTGTACCATTCAGTTTAATGTTATTACGCATTGCTTTATGGGATTGCAGTTCATTTTCTGTGAATTTTTTGTGATTAATCTCTGGTTGGTTTGCTTCATGGCTTAGACCTGTTTATTCAGGATATTTTGAAATCTCTAAGGAGAAAATAAATTTTAAAAATACTTCTGGAACCAAGGTCACTGAAAAAGTGGGCACTGGCTCTATTATATGATTGTTTAGTACCCTACATCTTCAAATTATATGTGAATAAACTTTGACTTTAGTTGTTATTTTGAGGCCAAATTGTGAATTACCATTGCAGTTACACCTGCGAGTGTCTTCTGAAAATAAGGTAACAAACTATTGAAGAAAATGGTCTCGTCTTAGCGAAGCACAAGGCAACGTGGCGCCAAAACAAGACATGATTCCTGCGCTCGTCAAAACCGCTCCCATAATGTTTCTCTTCTTTGATTACTGCAGACAGACGCTATTGGAGGAAGAATACAGTGACAGCAAAAAGATGACCCTGATATCTGTCAGCACACAACCTGATGACATCTCTGAGGGGTAAAGTGTGCATTATTGAAAAGGAAACCATTCAGCATGGACAGATTTGAGTTTCTATCTCGCTGAGAATTTCCAATAATACAATCCATCTGTCTCCACATGTGTAACTGAATAAGTCTCCTTCGATCAAAACACTACAGACATTTTTGTGAAGTCTGAAACTGCCACATAAATTGACGGTAATACAATGCTTTTGTATCCTGATGTGCCCATTCATGTGTTCTGGCCTTTAAATTGATGGGTGTGATTTTGAAATAACAGTAGCTTCCATATGGAAACTTGGCTGAGCTCACAGCTCTCCAAGAAGCAGGCAAGTTTTATGAAATCACTAATGCAACTTTGTACATTTTTTATTTTGTTTATTTTTTAATAGAATTTGTGTTTAATGTTTTTTTATTTATTTTTGTCAAGCTTGTCAAAGTATGAATATTATTATATTATATATTAATAATTATTGTGGACATTAGTAAAAAATAACAGTGTGAAGATAATTAGTTTGTAAATAGAAAATAACTGTAAAGATCTATCATTTTTACTTTCCTCTGGTTATTTGTCAATCTGGTGTGAGGCCATTTATATGTTATTATATCCTGTATCATGAGACATGAAAGAGAAGGAGGGAAGGTGAGGAGGGAGAAAATATCTGAAGAGAGATCAATTTGAAATGTAATGGATTGAAACCTTGAGATTAATTTTATTGCAATTTTGTGGTGGTCAGTGATTTTCCTGGCCGTTGAGTGAGAGTAATTGTGTGTGTGTGTGTGTGTGTGTGTGTGTGTGTGTGTGTGTGTGTGTGTATAACACTCCTTTCTTTCTTGGTAAAAGCTGGTCTTGTCGCTACAGGTGAGATATGAGCCAATCAACATAGCTTCAGTGAACAATCAGTGTAAACAAACAAACATGCAGCTTCCTGCTTGTTTAGAACTAAACCCTGGAACAGTTGAGTTAGTTCACCCAAAAATGAAAATTAGCCCATAAATTACTCACCCTCAAGTCATCCTAGGTGTATATGACTTTCTTCTTTCAGACGAATCCAGTCGGAGTTATATTAAAAATTGTCTTTGATCTTTCAAGCTGTTTAATGCCACTCAGCGGGTGTTGCATGCGTCGGTCCAAAAGAAGTTAAATAAAAAGCTCCCATCCATAAAAAAAAGTGTCTCACATGGCTCCAGGGGGTGAACAAAGGCCTTCTGTAGCGAATCGATGCGTTTTTGTAAGAAAAATATCCATATTCAAAATGTAATAATCACTTTAATGTAGCTTGCGCTCACTGTTGTAAATGGAAGCCGTTCCGGGCAGATGACATATGGAGGTCGGCTTAGCGCATACGCCGCTCAGAAGTGACGCACGCAGAAGCACAGGGGAGAGATCAAAACAAAACAACGGTCACTAATTAGAAGTACAAAACGATTTGCTAAAGTAAGGAAATTTTGCTTCCTTTGATCTTGTAAACAAACATTGGTTTTCACGAGACTAACCGGCGCATGCGCAGCGCTGACCTCATACGTCATCAGCCTGGAACTGCTTCAGTGTAGGACTGTTGGCGCAAGCTACATTAAAGTGATTATTACATTTTGAATATGGATATTTTTCTTACAAAAATGCATCGATTCGCTACAGAAGGCCTTTGTTCACCCCCCGGAGCCATGTGAGACACTTTTTTTTATGGATGGGAGCTTTTTATTTAACTTATTTTGGACCGACGTATGCAACACCCGCTGAGTGCCATGAAACAGCTTGAAAGATCAAAGACAATTTTTAATATACCTCCGACTGGATTCGTCTGAAAGAAGAAAGTCATATACACCTAGGATGACTTGAGGGTGAGTAATTTATAGGCTGTTTTCATTTTTGGGTGAACTAACCCTTTAAACTCAATTGAAGTGCTTATTATTTTATATATAGTGTTTCGCATGAGTTTTACAGTTAATCCAAATGTTGCGCTCAGAGTTTTGTGAATGCTTACTGCAAGTATATGAAAATATTTCAGATGCAATAACAGATGAGAAAGGAATAGTTCACTCATAAATAGACATTTTACCATTATTTTCCCTCCTTTGTGGTTATGATCTGTTGTGTAACAAGGAAAAATGGAAAAATCTTCACACATTTGTTTTCCATACATGCATGATTTACATCCATATAGGAAAACTGTAATGTGTGTACGTGTAACCATGTGAGCGCACACACACACACACACACACATACACGTATCTATCTCTCTATAACAAATTAAATTAAATATAAAACTTTTTTGATGCAACTCGGCAGGTTAAATGTCAATGACATCATTCATCGTTTCAGTTGGTTTTTCACACAAAACTAATGTTGCATGTGAGTCATATTGACTACTTGTATGTTGTTTTGTGATTTATTTTTGCATTTATTTATTTTGGTGCTTAACCTGACAAGTTGTGTGAAGATTCTGTGTGGAAATCTCTTTTTATGTTCCACAAACATAGATACTAACATATTTGTTTGGAACAACATGAGGGTGAGTATTGCAATTACATTTCAATTTATCAATCAATCAGTGTTTATTTATAGAGCATTTGAACACAGCGATGTTGACCAAAGCGCTGTACAATGAATAAAAGAATAACAATTTATTAAAAGGGAACAAGAAAGAGAAATAAAAACAAAATAAGAAATAGACAATCAACAGTGTACAAGAAATGCAAGCATTTATGCAAGAAATACATTTATGCATTTGACAAATACTTTGTTTCAAAATGACTTCCATTGCATTCAAGGTATACATTTTATAATTTCTCACTTTCTCTGCAAGAACTCTGCAAATCGCATTCTGAATTTCCCATTTTAGATGAACTCCTTTAACATTTGTCATTTACTGAATTTTCTACGGTTTTGTTTCTTAAAAATTGTTGAAGACAGCATTCCTATTGCCATCTTTTCAATCTCAAGACTCATTTTGTCTTTGACTGACATTTTACATGTATGCATTTAGATGCTTTTCATCCGAAGGGACTTACAGTGGATTCAAAGTGTGCATTTTATCAGTGCGTGCGTTTCTGTGCTGGGAATCAAGTGCATGACCTTGACATTATGAGTTTTGTGCTTTAGCGGTACACAAAATCAATTCTTTGTCATATTTCGTTGTCATTCAAGACAAGTACTTTCAATGTCATTTACAATTTTAATGGATTTTTTGGCAAGAAAATAAGTCATGAACCAGACAAACTTCAGTTTACTATAAGGTAGTGAATTACAAGTATACTGATCCCTTCTAGCGTAGATAATGCAGTATTTTTAGATCACCTTTATAAACAAGAGCTGCTACAATCTAGTGACGTTCGCTGCCATCTGCCTGAGCTCCTTGGCACTGTCCTGACAGATTTATTTATGTTTTGTATTACAGTTTTTCTCGATTGCTAACACACTATAACTGATTCCTTTGACCCAATTTTTCCAAACCATTCATACAGCACAGTTCTCGAAACAAAGACACATTTCTTAAAACTTTTAACACATTTCAGCTGTTTGCACACACGTTCCAATTTGCTCAGTGTTTTCTGCAAAACTCAACACAAAAACGCCATCATTTTGCACAGGTTTAACCATCTTCTCATTCAGAAAACACAAACACACAATATAATTAACTCAAGCATCAAAATATGAACTCGAACAGCACACATTTATCCATGTGTGAACATTAAGTAGCAAAACTGATGACACACAGGTCAGAATCTCAGGATGATATGAACAAGAGCACAGTTGATTATGTGTTTTGTTCCTGATGAAATACAAAGCATTATAGCTGACCATGTTCTTCTGTATGGACTGACCATGAGGGAAGTTGGCCTACAGGCTCATCTAAAAGGTTTCAATACTACTTACACATTCAATATAATTACAGTACATAGCAGCAGTACTTCAAATGAGAGAACTTTCATTATTCTATGTACAGTAAATACTGTAGCACATGTTGTACACCCTCAAACTCATTAGTG
>NW_015539968.1:96182-105667 GCF_001515605.1 Sinocyclocheilus anshuiensis
AGGATACTACCAATACTGTAAAGCAATTAGGCAGAGGATGCTGAATGAATGAATTTATTTATTTATTTACAGTAACTGACAGTATATTCCAATGTGTGTATATACACAGTATATTCAACTGACTGTATATTCTGTTGTTTGGTTTTTGAACTTTTCTCTTCTAGTGCTTTTCATCTACTGTAAGATGGCTTTACAGTAGTGTAACGAAAGTAAACTTTTCTTAAATTTTACTGTATCTGCATCCCTCTATTTTTGTTGTATACTGTAACAAAAATTGACTAGCAAAAGGATTCCTATTTCCCAAAAGGAGGTTTTTGTAGTTGTGAGAAAATGGTGAATTGTTTCATGAATTGTGTGTTAGCAATCGAGAAAAAACTGTAAGTAAAGGCAAAGCTACTCGTGTTGTCTCACTCTATCAATAGCAGATACATTAGCGATATCTACTATGTGCGAGAACACTATTCATTTACCTCGACCTGTCCCTGCAGGGGCGCATGCAAGCTTGTAGGAGGTAAAGAGCTGTATCCACTTACTCCTCGATGGGGCCCGGGCGTCAGGCTCTGGGTAATCAATGCCCATCGAGAGGAGGGAGGGAGGAGAGGGAGGTTGCAGGGACGGGAGGAGAGGAATCAGGATGAAGGCTCACAGACTTTGTTTCTGTAGACTTGCATATTCAGATTTTTGTGAAGTCTGGCACACGTTGTGGCTTATATGCTATTGCTGTAAGTCAAACAGTTCACCATTGCGCTAACACCATGGTCTTGGTTTCGATTCCCACAGAATGCATGAACCGATAAAATATATAGCTTGAATGCAATGTAAGCTGCTTTGGATAGAAGCATCTGCCAATTTCATAATATTTGGAGGAGTAATTATGGGTTATAACTCTGAGAACAAAGCAGAATATAAATGTGACCCTGGACCACAAAACCAGTCTTAAGTGTCAATTTTTCGAAATTGAGATTTATACATCATCTGAAAACTGAATAAATAAGATTTCCATTGATGTATGGTTTGTTAGGATAGGATAATATTTGGCTGAGATACAACTATTTGAAAATCTGGAATCTGAGGGTGCAAAAAAATCTAAATACTGAGAAAATCACCTTTAAATTTGTCCAAATGAAGTTCTTAGCAATGCATATTACTAATCAAAAATTTACTTTTGATATATTTACGGTAGGAAATTTACAAAATATCTTCATGGAACATGATCTTTACTTAATATCTTAATGATTTTTGGCATAAAAGAAAAATCGTTAATTTTGACCAATACAATGTTATTTTTTTGGCTATTGCTACAAATATACCCCAGCGAATTAAGACTGGTTTTGTGGAACAGGGTCACAAATACCCAGCTAATAAAAATACGTTCTAAGAACGTTTTTCTAATGTTCCCATTAAAGGGTTAGTTCACCCAAGAATGAAAATTCTGTCATTAACTACTCACCCTCACTTCGGAACACAAATTAAGATATTTTTGATGAAATCTGAGAGCTTTCTGAGCCTCCATAGACAGCAACACAACTGACACGTTCAAGGCCCAGAAAGGTAGTAAGGATTAAAATAGTCTATGATATCAGTGGTTCATCTGTACTTTTATAAAGCTACAAGAAAACGTTTTGTGCGCAAGTTATAAAAAGGTTATTTCTGAAATGTCCATTTTAAATGTTTTTAAAAAGTTTTTTTTTTTTTCGAAAGATAAGGGAACATTCCATTTTTATCATTTTTCAGACATTATGAAAATATTACTTTTGAATGTTTTTGGAACATTCTGAAACTAGTATTAACATTTAAAAAATGTTAGACAAACATCCAAGTACAATGTCTCAGAAAAAATATTCCATGAATGATGTATAATTCATGTTTTTGTGCTAATGTTTGAGAATGTTATTAAAGACCAGAAAACTTTGAACAAATATTCTATTAACATTACTGGAATGACGTTTATTCACACATTGCCAGAATGTTGGCCAGTGTTCTGTTAACTTCCCCTTTTTAGTGGGGTATATCTTGTTTATTTGCCAATAACTGTGACTTTTTGGAGACTCTTGAATGTGTGCACAATATGGAGCATAATTATTTCAAAGAGTAGCCAAAAGAATATCTTTAAAAAATCTAAAATCTGAGGTTTTCTTGCTTTTAAGGGCCTCAAAAAAAAAAAGAAAGAAAGAAAACAAAAAAGAAAAAAAGAGCCTGGCAGTGATGAAATATCTGCTGTAATATAATATAATATTACTACATTTTGGCAAGGACACATTAAATTGATCAAAAGTGACAGTACAAATAAAATTTTTATTTCAAACAAATGTTTTTAATTTTCAGAAAAATATGAAGCAGCACAACTACTTTCAACACTGAAGAACATAAGAAATGTTTCTTGAGCAGCAAATCATCATATTAGAACGATTTCTGAAGGATCATGTAACACTGAAGACTGGAGTAATGATGCTGAAAATTCAGCTTTGCATCACAGAAATAAATTACATTTTAAAATAATGTAATGTAAAATAAGAACTTAGTATTTGAATAGAAAACAGTTATTTTTGTAATTGTATTTATATTTCACAATATTAATATTTTTACTGTATTTTTGATCAAATAAATGCAGCTTTGGTGAGCATAAAATACTCCTTTCAAAAACATAAAAAAATCTTACCGACCCAAAACTTTATTAGTAGTCTATGTTTCGCTTGCAAAAATGTCATTTCATGAATACACTGATTGATATTTTTGAATGGCTTTCAATGACAAAAGAAACAGCTAGATGATGTAGTTATCTACTAGTTGGGTCTAAAAGGAGGACCAACAAAGGTATACAACATTACAACCCCATAAACAGAATGTATATCTATCCCTCACTGCTTTACTTGTTTCATTAGCATAACATTTAATATGATGTAGATGGACTGTTTCCCAGCAGTGTGTCTGTTAGTCTAGAGGCCTCTAGTGGACAGTGTGGGAATGGGAAGATGGAAAGATTTTGGAGGATGAAAATGACACAGGGGCAAAAAAGCAGGTAGGCGTTCTCAGCCTTTTCACTCTCTGTATTGCATGCCATGGCCACAATGAAAGTCCCAGTAATAATGGAGTCTGCAGGTTTCTGCCAGCACCAAAGTGAAGCCGCGACCTCTATTAGAGTTAACACTTGTGTCCAGTGAAGTCTTCAGCAACTGGGAGTGCTGTTCTAACATCCAAACTGCTTCTGTGTATATGTGTGGTTCTGTATACATGAGGAATAACAGGCTCTTGAGTTGTTGTGTAAGTCTGGCTAAAGGTCATTGTGTGGGATCTGTCAGTGAGGGAAGCCTTGGCATTTATAACCTGCAACTTCAAGCAGGAATGTGAAGAAAACGCACACACACACACACACACACACACACACACAAACTCAGTTTGCTGCATATCATTGCAATTATGAAGTTTTTGAATATTTTACATGCAGGACATTTTCAAAAATGATGTCTGGGTGAAGACAACTAATAATTCATTTAATTATTTTTTTCTTGCTTGCTTTTTAATTATTCTTTTTTTCTTAACAGAAAAGCATGGTGTGTACAATATTGAAAAGTAACACAGACACAATCTCAGTTTACTGCATATCATTGCAATTATGAAGTTGATGTTTTGAAACAAATTTATGACTATTTTACATTTAGAAAATATTCAAAGATGACATCTGGGCAAAGACAGCTAATAATTCATGTAATAATTCAACACAGTCTTCAGCATACTGTACAATGTAAAATATAGAATATAAGAATTTGCACATATGCTCCAGATATGTTTAACCAGCTTGTTTTGCTTGAGATGCATAAACACAATAAGTTACATTTTTCTTACTCCACTGGATATTTGAGTTAAAAACAAATCTAATTTAAGCATAGACTTTAAATGATAATTTGCTTAAATTTAGCTTAGAAAGGAAAACTTAATGAAAGTTTTATTTCAATATTACTTATAAATCAAGTAAATCAATCAAGTCTGCCAGAAGTTTTATTCTGGCATTCCCAGAATGTACTGCGCCAAACAGAGTGGAAAAATATAATCACACAAGACAAATTAAGCATTGATTATGAATATACTTATAATTCATTAAAAAAGTCAAAATTAAATAACTTCAACTAAAACAATTCAATGCGATTAAAAACTATTTTACTCAATATGTGTGTGGGATGTGTATTTTTATGCTTAATAAGAACACTAAATTCTATTGGAATCAATTGTGAGTCAAGTCTCCATTGTACACTATTTGACAGTTTGAAGTTAAAAATGTCTTGATGGATTAAGGTGCTTTTTGCTTCACAAGACGTTAACTAATGGACTGGAGTGGTGTGGATTACTTATGGATTATTGTGATGTTTTTGTCAGCTGTTTGGACTCTCATTCTGACGGCACCCTTTCACTGCAGAGGATCCATTGGTGAGCAAGTGATGCAATGCAACATTTCTCCAAATCATCTACATCTTGGATCGCCTGAGAGTGAGTACATTTTCAGCTAATTTCAATTTTGGGGTAAACTCTTCCTTTAAGATGCTTCTTAGGCAGCATTCTACACAACTTTGCTTCTGAAGTTGTTTTGTTTTAAGGATGTTTAGATTTGTTTGTATTAGGAGACAGGACAAAACTATTGATCAATAAAGTAATATTTTGCAGTGTGCTTAGGCCCAGGGAGGCCCCAAGCAAAAGGTGGGTTTCTGCTCTGCAGATCTGGACGAATCTGTTCAGATAACCTGGAGGAATGTACACACTTACGAGAATGAACGAACAAAACTCCCATTGGGCAACATGACAATTCTAGAAAGGTGCCTTTCTTTGAGCATGACAGGCTTATTGTTAGCTTAACAACATGCTAACGTCAAACTCTATTGGAATTGTGTCACTTAGAAAGCAGCTGCCTATGTAGACAGTAGGCAGAATGGAAGAGCAGTAGGCTTTTGGAACAGAGCCGTATTCTCAACATTGTGTACGCAGTTTTGCGTCTAAAATAAATGTAAATGTAAATAAAATATAATAAAATAAAATACATCTTATTTTAATTATGTTAAGACACCTAATGCCATTTGTTTGATTTGCTTTTGATAAGTTTCATTTGTTTTCTGTTAAACATTTTTGATATTTTTGAGAAGCCTATTACATATGTAGGGATATTTACCATCTTCCCAGCTCTCCTGCTTCCTGGATTTCTTTATTTAGCTTCATTCTCAAATGCCACATGTAGTTTATTGATTATTTTCCCTGTTGCATGTGAACTGTTGATTCTTTGTGTTGCTTCATTTATTCTTAGATGTTCAATCAGGAATACTTCAATACTGCTGAATACATCGTCATTGGAACATTATTATTTATACGCTGAAGTGTAGTTTGTGTCGTGATTGTGCGATTGCAATTGTTTCCTTCATCTTCTTTGTGTTGTTCATTCATTCTTAAATGTTCAATCTGGAATATTTCAATATGGCTGAATGTATCATCTTCGAGGAGCATTATTCTTGTACATTAAAGTGTATTTTGTGCCATGATTGTGCAATTGTGATCGTTACCTCCACCTAAGACAGAATTGCGTGTGAAAGTGTGTGTGCATTTCTAAACCCACCTGCTTTTGGCGTCTATGCATCGTTCTCTCCACCCCGTGACCTCATTCGTCAGCCCAGCCAGCACTTACCCAGCATGCATCTGGAAGAAACTGAGGCACACTTTGTAAATGGCTTCTCCATTTTTTCCTCCTAATGCTCCAAAGTGTTCGACATGCATCAGTACGTCCTCCGCTACCTCCCCAAAAAACTCAAAGGTCAGGAAGAACATCTACGACTCTACTGTGAGACTTAATGTTAAAATCAAATGCAATCTGACAAAATTATCTTGCTTTTAATTACTCTTAAGAGATGCTTCAGTGACTAAGCTGTTATTGAGAGCTACTCACATCTGGTCTGGAAATGCTGTATGTGTTTTCTAAATGTGAATGTTATTTATTGGATGGTGAGACCAACTGTAAAATGAAACTGGCTCTTGCTGATGGCCTGTTATTGTATATTTCTATTCTACCAACAAAACAGGCAAAAATGCCATAAAAAGCTCTCAGAAGTATTTGATTTATTTTTCCCCAATTTGTTTTTTTGTTTGTTTTTTACCGCTGAATGACATTTGAAGCAACCTACTGCAGTGAACCATCACTTGGTTAATCAGGGAGGGCATTGCAGAATAATTTCTATTTCATTTTCCAAGAAGGTTACTGAGAGAGCAAATCTATGATCAAGAGGTCAACAAGGGACGTCAGAAAGATCCAGAGTGAAGAAATTATGATGTGTGATATCCGTTACCCACTGTGATCAAACTGTGTAATTATAAACTGACCCAATGAGATTAATAAATGTGTCTCTAATTTTAGCTTCTGACATTTTTATTATTGTATTTAACTCTGTTTTCTCTCTGTCTTGTTAGCGTAGTACAGCATGGGCTATGTGATTCTGCCATGGGGTAAGTCTTTTGTGACTGTGTCATTCAGAGCATTGGGGGAATTGTGTGTGTGTGTGTGTGTGTGTGTTTGTATTTGTATATATGTTGGTGGTCTTAACACAATCATAAACACTCACTGGCCTATTCTAATCAACTGGGCAAGTAGATTTTTTTCATCACTTGATCATTCTTCATCATTCTTTTCACCCACATTTTGGGTTAGTTCACCCAAAAATGAAAATTCTGTCATTAATTATTCATCCTCATGTAGTTCCAGACCTGTAAGACCTTTGTTCATTTTCGGAACACAAATGAAGGTATTTTTGATTAAATCCGAGAGCTTTCTGACTCTGCATAGACAGCAACAAAACTGAAATGTTCCCAGACCCAGAAATGTATACGAGGACTTTGGTAAAACAGTCCATGTGACATCAGTGGTTCAACTGTAATTTTACGAAGCTGCAAGAATACTTTTTGTGCGCAAAGAAAACAAAAATAATGATTTACTCAACAATTAATTTAGTGTTAATTTTGTCAGCTATTTTCAATTTTAGTCGTAGTCCCGTGTTAAATGTCCTTGTTAGTTTTTATCATATTTAGTCAACCTTATCCTTTTTAGTTTTAGTCAAGTTTTAGTCGACTAAAAGTCTCAACATTTTAGTCTAGGTTTAGTCAAAGAAAACCTGAAGTATTTTAGTCTAGTTTTAGTCAAAGAAAACCTGAAGTATTTTAGTCTAGTTTTAGTCAATGAAAACTTGACATTTTAGCAATAAGATTATTATTAATTAACCGTACAGCAGTATTAATTTTGGCAGCCATTTTGAATTTAGTCTTAGTCTTGCTCAAATGTACATTTTAATTATCATATTTAGTCAACCTTGTCCTGTTTTTGTTTAGGCAAGTTTAAGTCAATGAAATGTATGAGCATTTTAGTAAGGTTTTAGTCAAATCTTAGTCACATTTTCGGCATGCTGTATAATGGTTAAACTGATTAAAATTATTTTTGCTCAAATTTATAATTGTAATGATTGTTGTCATTTGAGAAATTTACTTTTGCATTTCAGGTAATGCACTTTCTCCAGTAAGCACAAATCAATAGAATGTGGACTCATGGTGTATTTTACCTCATCTAGTGTACTGATTCATTATAGGCTTTTTATTATATAATTTAATACCAAAGACTTATGCAATCTCTCTGTCTACATTATGAAAACTACTAAAACAAACGAAAAATATTATAACAGTGAAATTCCAAGTAATTCCACTATAATTCCAAATTGCAATATCCTATTTATCTATTAAAACAACAGTGGTCAGGTAAGTGCATTTATACAGCAACCACAATCGCAAACAATATAGTCGAGATCTCATGACAGAACACAGACCGTTTTAGTCAAATCTTAGTCACATTTTCGGCATGTTTTATAATGGTTAAACTGATAAAAATAAAATTTGCTCAAAATTATGATCATCATGATTGTTGTCATTTGAGAAATTTACTTTTCCATTGCACTTTCACCAGTAAGCACAAATCAATAGAATGTGGACTCATGGTGTATTTTACCTCATCTAGTGTACTGATTCATTATAGGCTTTTTATTATATAATTTAATACCAAAGACTTATGCAATCTCTCTGTCTACATTATGAAAACTACTAAAACAAACGAAAAATATTATAACAGTGAAATTCCAAGTAATTTCACTATAATTCCAAATTGCAATATCCTATTTATCTATTAAAACAACAGTGGTCAGGTAAGTGCATTTATACAGCAACCACAATCGCAAACAATATAGTCGAGATCTCATGACAGAACACAGACCGGCTGAATGACGCTTTCATTTAGATCGCTAAACTCCAGCTTGTTTCGCTGTTTTCAGATCATCGGCGGCGGCAGGGTTGCCAGGTTTTCACAAGAAAACCTGCCAAATCGCTACTCAAAACTAGCCCAATCGCGTTTCGAGGGGGTCCTTAGTTAAAAATCACGTTCCGGGCAAAAAAAACGCATTTCAGGGGATGAATATCATGTTATTGGAGTCGCTTGAACCCACGGACATGAAAAACAACCCCCCAGCTAACAATTTTTGGTTGCCAGAATGTTCTGGGAACGTTGGTTTTTGGTTCCCAGAACGTTCCCAAGAACTTTCCCTGTTGGCTAGCCAGGAAAGTTTTCTTAACGTAAATAGAACATTCCCTTTAGGTTAGGGCTGGGGTAGGCAAGTTCGGTCCTAGAGAGCCACAGTCCTGCAGAGTTCAGCTCCAACCCTAATCAAACACACCTGAACAAGCTAATCAATGTCTTCAGGATTACTAAGGCTATAGGCAGGTGAGTTTTTTCAGGGTTGGAGCTGAACTCTGCAGTACTGTGGCTCTCTAGGACCGAACTTGCCTACCCCTGGGTTAGGGGAACGTTCCGGGAATTTTCTGGATTCCTAACCTAAAGGGAACGTTCTATTTACGTTCCCAGAAAGTTCTCTGAAGGTTCCCAGAATGTTCTCCTAACCTCTTTACTCCGATACCGCTGCTGTACGTCAGTAATCATCCAGCACCCCCGCGTCTCGTAGAGTAAGCGGCATGGAAGATGGACTGATATAGTCCTCAATAATCAGTAGGCTACTACAACCCATGTCTTGTTTTAAACTATTGTTTAATCATTAAAGATAATCAGAGCACATTTAACCATCATAAGGAGCATTAAATGAGATTGAATTATCCGTTCTTTATTATAACTACCATGTACAATATAATAACCCAGATTTTACGCCTCTTAAGCACCAAATAACAATGACTTCAACAAAATATTTGGTTTTAAAAATGTACATTTTATTTTTCCAGACATTAAAAATTAATAATTTTTTTTTTACTTTAAGTAGGATAACATTACATTCATTTCTTACCACTGAATTAACGATGATGTGCTTCTCTCTTTTGGTCAGTTACAAAAAAAAACAAAAAAAAAACCTCTCGGTTAACATGTTCTCTTCAATTAGACGTGTCATATCTCTCTGAAATCACAATATTTACTCTCG
>NW_015539968.1:107766-113715 GCF_001515605.1 Sinocyclocheilus anshuiensis
CTCAAAAATGAAAATTCTGTCATTAATTACCCTCATGTCGTTCTAACATTAGAAACGTAGCAAGGAGATCGGTAAAATAATCCATGTGACATCAGGGGTTCAACCGTAATATTACAAAGCTACGAGCTCTCATGCTCTCTACGCAAAAAAAGAAAAAAACCCCGACTTTATTCAACAATTCGTCGTCTCCGCGTCACCCTATCACAATTTTGGAGAGTATCCACTGAACGCACACAGCGTATGTTGTTCTGTGTCAGGCAGGGTTGCCAGGTTTTCACAAGAAAACCTGCCAAATCGCTACTCAAAACTAGCCCAAAACTAGCCCAATCGCGTTTCGAGGGGGTCCTTAGTTAAAAATCACGTTCTGGGCAAAAAAAACGCATTTCAGGGGATGAATATCATGTTATTGGAGTCGCTTGAACCCACGGACATGAAAAACAACCCCCCAGCTAACAATTTTTGGTTGCCAGAATGTTCTGGGAACGTTGGTTTTTGGTTCCCAGAACGTTCCCAAGAACTTTCCCTGTTGGCTAGCCAGGAAAGTTTTCTTAACGTAAATAGAACATTCCCTTTAGGTTAGGGCTGGGGTAGGCAAGTTCGGTCCTAGAGAGCCACAGTCCTGCAGAGTTCAGCTCCCACCCTAATCAAACACACCTGAACAAGCTAATCAATGTCTTCAGGATTACTAAGGCTATAGGCAGGTAAGTTTTTTCAGGGTTGGAGCTGAACTCTGCAGGACTGTGGCTCTCTAGGACCGAACTTGCCTATCCCTGGGTTAGGGGAACGTTCCGGGAATTTTCTGGATTCCTAACCTAAAGGGAACGTTCTATTTACGTTCCCAGAAAGTTCTCTGAAGGTTCCCAGAATGTTCTCCTAACCTCTTTACTCCGATACCGCTGCTGTACGTCAGTAATCATCCAGCACCCCCGCGTCTCGTAGAGTAAGCGGCATGGAAGATGGACTGATATAGTCCTCAATAATCAGTAGGCTACTACAACCCATGTCTTGTTTTAAACTATTGTTTAATCATTAAAGATAATCAGAGCACATTTAACCATCATAAGGAGCATTAAATGAGATTGAATTATCCGTTCTTTATTATAACTACCATGTACAATATAATAACCCAGATTTTACGCCTCTTAAGCACCAAATAACAATGACTTCAACAAAATATTTGGTTTTAAAAATGTACATTTTATTTTTCCAGACATTAAAAATTAATAATTTTTTTTTTACTTTAAGTAGGATAACATTACATTCATTTCTTACCACTGAATTAACGATGATGTGCTTCTCTCTTTTGGTCAGTTACAAAAAAAAACAAAAAAAAAACCTCTCGGTTAACATGTTCTCTTCAATTAGACGTGTCATATCTCTCTGAAATCACAATATTTACTCTCGTATATATCAATTATAAGCATTTATTCAATAAAGAGATCAATAAACGAATGCTAGTCAGTCAGTAAAACGAAATGACCGTTAATTTTAAAATTATGCGTGTGCGCCCGGCTTTATGTGCAAGACAGGAGAAAAGCACATGCAGATCAGAGGAGCGCAGTAAAGAAAGATAGAAACAAACCCCGTGTTTATGATATGCTTTTCAGACTACACTTAACCTTGGCTTAATTTCAGCTATAAAGTTGGAATTATATTATCATTATAATGCGATTTGACTACTTTGATGTCTACACTTTATTAAAAGCTTATTTCAGACATGAGATTCTGCAAAAATAGTTTGTTTATGATTAAAAAATACACATTTCAGCATTAGAATAATCAGAAACATCTGCAAAGTTTTAATTAGTTTACATGGTTATGACAACTAAAGATAACCTGCAGGGAACGTTCTGGGAACGTTCTCTCTAGATTATGAAAAAATCTAAAAATAACCTACAGGGAATGTTCCGGGAACGTTCCCTTTAGGTTATAAAAATAAAATCTAAAAATAACCTACAAGGAACTTTCCGGGAACGTTCCCTTTAGGTTATAAAAATAAAATTAAAAATAACCTACACGGAACGTTCCCTTTAGGTTACAAAAATAAAACCTAAAAATAACCTGCAGGGAATGTTCTGGGAAGGTTCTCTTTAGGTTATAAAATTAAACCTAAACATAACCTGCTCGGGGTGCGTGCGATTGTTTGCCAGATTGCTTAAAATAAGCAAAACACCGGGCAGAAAATGTATCCTTGTAACTGCGAAGCTCTGATTCGGGGATTTGAACTTTTGATATCTGGCAACTGCATTCATGAAAGCTCACGCAGTAGAGGCGTGTAGTCCGCAATAATATTTTGTCTCCTATTTTTGACGAAAATAAAGAGGTTTTTGTTAAAGTTTTTATTTTTTTTAATACATTTTAGTTTCGTCTTATTTCGTCAACGAAATTGCATGTTGATATAGTCATAGTTATCGTTTATTGACCTTATTGGCTGAGTTCCACTCCACTTTTAGATAGCACTTGAACTTCCCTAAGCACTTCCCCTCGGGGGAAACCCCGCTGCCATTTTGAAGTGCTTTCCACTTCTGAGGGAGCCAGTCTACTTCATATGCACACTTCAGGCCACTCCACAGACCACAATGCAACACGATTATGACGTCATCGCAGATCGCATAATTTATCCCCACCCCAAACAACTCTATAATATATAAATGATTTTTTTAAACATTTATAACAGCCCAAACATATCTATATACATATAAAACGCTGTACCAAATAAATTCGTAAGGGGAAATATGTAAACAATGAACCAACTCTATAGCAGGTTCTAAGTGATCAAGGGCTTAGGACGTTCCAGTTCAGCCCATTCCAAGGGTTCCGCCAGTAGTGGGCACTCGTGCAACGTAATCAATGACGTACATCCGAGTGAACGACACAGAGGGATGTTTGCAAGTGAAGGGCATAAAAAAAACAGACTGTAAGGCAGCCAAAATCGTCTCGTCTTCGTCTCGCCTTACCCAGCGGGCACCTTGATGTCAATTTAACGTTAAATATTATTCAAGATTTCAAGATGCTGTATAGCAACATTTTAAGTTCAGCTTGGACGGCAATTTCTTCTGGTGGTTAATTGGGTAAAAACAGGAAGTTATCCCACACTGAAATTGTTTTAATATACAGTCATGGCCAATAGTTTTGGCAGTGACATACATTTTGTGGTTTGCAAAGTTAGCTGCTTCAGTATTTGTTGATTATTTTCCCACATGTTTCTATGGTATACTGAAAAAACTGTACGTTTTAAAGGCTTTTATTGGCAAAAAAAATATAATGAGTCACTATTTACAGTGTTGACCCTTGTTCTTCATAACCTCTGCAATTCACTCTGGCATGCTGTATATTAGCTTCTGGGCCAAATCCTGACTGATGGCGATCCATTCTCGCCTTATTAGTTCTCAGAGTTGATCACAATTTGTGGGCTTCTGCTTGTCCACTCACCTTTTGAGGACTGACCACAAGTTCTCTATGGGATTGAGATCCAGGGAGCAGGAGGAGACGGTCCTGGCGCAGTGCAACCAAGTTGACGGCATCTGGTCCAATATGCATTCTTCCCTATTAATTACTTCTTTTAATATCGTATCATAATATCAAATCATCAAACATTCTTTGTTGAAATAAATGGACATTTATGATAGATTTAAATATTCGAACTAGAGGAAATCCCGCACGGCGGAAGGATACCCTCTCCTCAAGCACACAAAGTGGAGCAGCAGCGCAGCGGGACTCATTCGACTGTTAGCAACCGTTCGTGGATGTGAATAAAACAATAAGCAGGTAAAATGCATGGGAAAAAAATTCGTCAACGAACATTTTTCTACTCCAAATCAAGTCTTCTGCCCAGTGCAGTTTAATTCCTTTTCTAGCTACAGTTAATGTCTATCAAAGTACTGCTTTTAAAAATGTTGAATTTTGAATTTGAATTTTCTCATTAGAGGCTGAGACCGATGTAGAGTTCAAACCTTCAATTTACAGTGTTGTAACACCTCCCTCTCTCTTTTTTCTCCCTCTCTTTATCTGTCTTACTCTCTGTGGCCTGTTAAGTAGCCTGTAGTGCCTGTTTCAGTTGTCTGACCTGAGAGAACTCACACAAACATTGCAGTGAGATGGACAGCATATTACTGTCTCCCTAACCCTAACTCACGACTCCTAGGATGTAAAGGTGTCTGAAGTTGAACTGAACTTAAAACTTAAGCCGTCAAATTGAAAGTCCATCCATCCATCCATCTCCATATCTGGAGACAGTTATCCATTAGTATTCCCATTCATCTCAATGCTAGATGCTTGGCTAGCGCATACAGCCCTAGATGTATGCAATCTTTATTCTGCCCGCTTTGCTTTGGATTGTATTTTATTTGAAATGTTCTTACTAAATAATATACAGTGCAGAGGGATTGGGAGTCATCAGACTTAAGTCATAATAAATACTGATATTGTCTGTTGCACAGTGACCTGGGAGAGAATTTGTTTGACTTTAACTCAGGACAAAAAAAAGGTAATTTAAGGGAGCAAGAACTTAGCCACCAGATATACTTTCCCTATTACTGCTCACACTAATTAGCTGAATTTAATATGGCCCAGTTTTCTCCTCTCCAGTAAATTGAGGTAAAGAGCCCTTGGCTCAACATATGTGAGGTCTGAATTAAAGAGGTTTTTTTTTTTTTTACTACATACAGTCTTAAGGGTTGGAATCTTCTCTTGTGGTTGTAGAGCCATCCATAGTTTCCTGTCTGATCTAATTAGTTCCTGTAATTTTTCTGTAATTATGTTTTCTCTCTCTTTTTCCTTTAAAATGCCTTTTGGGCATTTCAGTTGAAGAAAGACATGGCACAAGAAAGATTAAGACATTGAAACTGTGCTGATCCAGAGACCTTTAAAGACATTTTCTGTTTTCTTTATACAGTGGGTATAAGTAAGACCCTCTGAATTTTTTTTCAGTGTAAAAGTTCAGTTGTTGCTGGGTAACATGTCAAGGTACATTCACACTGAATATGGCTAAATTGCAGGAGTTTTCTGTTCTGTAGGTTTCTATATAGTAGGTGTTTCTAATTACTGCAAAACTGCAGTGTCCAAGGAGATCTGAAATAGCTGGAGAAAGCTATCGAAAGTATGTGAATTAGATTTTGCCATCTTTGCCCATAGGAACCACATGTCACGCCCCTGGACTCATTCTGTGTGTTTTTCCCATGTCTCATTGTGTTCCTTGATTTCAGGTGTTCCCTCATTAGTTCCAGGTGTTTCTCGTTATTCCCGTAATTAGTCCCATTACTTAAGCTCTGTGTCTTTCCATGTTTCTTTCTTTGGTATTGAATGTTCGTCTTTCCCCGCTACGTGTGTTTTCCTGGTTCCTTGGATGTTTATTAAAGTCTGTTAGTTTGAAGTTTACTCCACGTCTTCTCATTCCTTCACAGTAGGCACATTGTGACAGAATACCAGACCGAAACAGTTACCTCCGTGTGTTCCCTCCGTTTTTGTTTCCGTTTTTTGCTCAATGTTTTGTTTCCGTAGTGTTTCCCAATGGATTCCCTCGCCCATCCTGAGTACCTCCTCCTCCTCCTGGAGCAGGGGGAAAGATCGCTCGAGGGCCACACCAGACTGTTCCTGGTCCTCGCCAACCTCTCCAGCTACCCGGACGATGCACTCTGTGCATTCTATGACGCCAGTCTAAACCCGGCATACAGAGCGCCGTCGTCCGAGGAAGGCTCTCGTCTCCTGCCTCCTCCACCGCTGTCGTCTGGCAGCTCCTCTGCTCGCCCTCAGCCCACCATCAGCACGGTGTGAGCTCTGCGGGACTGCCATCCTCCAGTGTCGCCGCGGCTGGAATATCCCTCCAGCCTCTAAGCCCCGGACTTCGCCTCGGCCCGTTGACCTGTCGGCTCCACCATGGCTCCTAGCTCCCTCCTCCCCGCCGTGGCCCGGCAGTCCACAAGCTCCGCCAGGCTCCCTCGTCCCTCCGAC
>NW_015539968.1:113727-147389 GCF_001515605.1 Sinocyclocheilus anshuiensis
CGCCTTGGTCTGGTGTCGACCATCCTGTGTCTCGGTACTCCACTTCTCCAACTGCACCTCGTCCCTTCGTCCCTCCGGCTCTGTCAGGCTCCTTCATGCCTTCAGCTCTTCCTCAGTCCTCTGTCGCTCCGGCTCCACCGCGGCCTTTCGGATCCACGCCTCCGCGTCAGTTGCTGTCGCCATCCGCTCCGCCTTGGCCCTCCGGATCCTCCCCGTCACCCTGGCTCAGTCGGACTAGTAACCTAAGGTTGCGGGTTCGAGTCTCGTACCGGCAGGGATTGTAGGTGGGGGGAGTGAATGCACAGCGCTCTCTTCCACCTTCAATACCACGACTGAGGTGCCCTTGAGCAAGGCACCGAAACCCCAACTGCTCCCCGGGCGCCGCAGCAAAAATGGCTGCCCACTGCTCCGGGTGCTAATTCCGAGTATGGGTCACCATACTTGGCCACATGTCACGTCACTTTCTGTGTGTTTTTCCCATGTCTCATTGTGTTCCTTGATTTCAGGTGTTCCCTCATTAGTTCCAGGTGTTTCTCGTTATTCCCGTAATTATTCCCATTACTTAAGCCCTGTGTCTGTCC
This sequence comes from Sinocyclocheilus anshuiensis, assembly GCF_001515605.1. Classification (NCBI taxonomy): domain Eukaryota; kingdom Metazoa; phylum Chordata; class Actinopteri; order Cypriniformes; family Cyprinidae; genus Sinocyclocheilus; species Sinocyclocheilus anshuiensis. The sequence continues at coordinate 114,309 of NW_015539968.1, forward strand.
ATGTTTCTTTGTCTGGTATTGAATGTGTGTCTTTCCCCGCTATGTGTGTTTTCCTGGTTCCTTGGATGTTTATTAAAGTCTGTTAGTTTGAAGTTTACTCCACATCTCCTCATTCCTCGCTCCGTGCTCCTCACAGTAGCGGTATCGTGACACCACATCACTTGAGCTGCAAATATTACACTCTTGAAAATAAAGGTTCCATAAAGGTGGTTTTCACAGTGATGCCATTGAAGAACCATTTTTGGTTCCTCAAAGAACCTTTCAGCGGTCAGTTCTTAAAAGAACCATTTGTGAGGAACCTTTTTCCACTGTAAATAAACTTTTGTGTAATAAAATGTTTCCATGGATGTTAAAGATTCTTCATGAAATGGTCAATGCCAATAACGGACCTTTATTGTTAAGAGTGTATGATTTCAAAATATGTTTGCTGTTTGACCACATAGTTATATGGGGCATCTATTAACTATTCTCTTAAAAATAAAGGTTCCAAAAGGTGCAGTGATTCCATTTTAGGTTCCACAAATAACCTTTGTTTAAGCAGTTTTTTTTTCTTGGTGTGAAGACTATTTAAATAATCTAAATAACTTTTTTTCCGTTGTAAAGAACCTTTTGTGAAATGGAAAGATTCCATACATGTTAAAGGTTCCTCATGGAACCACAGATGCAAATAAAGAACTGTTATTTTTAAGAGTGTATCTTCAGAGGAGATGCTAGAATTCAACTCCGCAGTGCATTGTTATAGGTATTTTTTTGTTATAGACCTTGGTCAGGGTAACAACATATTTATTTTTTAATAGGAAAACGAGGCTGTGAGCGACAGAAATGCAGTTTGTTAAATGGATTGTACTGTTGTTTAACAGCAGTCAATTGTCCAGCTGGCAAAACATCTTTCCAAAAAAATAAAAATACTACTACTATTACAAAAAAATCATTAATTTCATTAGACAAAAATTCTTATTAGACAAAACATTTTGAAAGTTGTGATTTTTGAAAATTGCTTGTGATCTCTGATCTAGGACCAGTTATACAGTCTATCCCTCACAGCCTCGTTTTCATCTGCATTCATGGACTATATGGCCTATTTGTGCACTTTTTATTGCTGTGCATTATAGGATTAAATGACTACACTATTTATTGTGTAGGCTTTCATGGCTTTCAGACACCCCTACAAAAATGTGTACTATATATGGGGTAAGGGGCGATTTTGGAGGTTGCTCTCATTATAATCAACGATGCTGACGCACACTTGCAGTGTAGACAGTTCTGTTGATTGTAATGGGAACAATCTAGTTTTGTCACGTCGTGTTGCTCGCTTTTTAGTGTAGATTGGGGGGCTGTAGGAGAGAGAATGTGAGAGATTAAGAAAAATGTGTAACATTCCACAGAATACAGATAAGCTTGTTCCGTTTATCAGGTCTTTCAGGATTCGAGTTTAACGTAAACCCGCTTTATCTTCTCTGAAGTGCTGTCTCTCCAGATAGGACGCTTTAGAAGAACACAAGATTTGTGTTATCAGGTGGCACCTCCCGGGACAGGGTACGTACATAGTGTTTCAGGTTTTTAAATGATAACTATGGCAAAAATCAGAAGTTTGACAAAGTAGATATGGCACTGAATGAAAAACAAGAGAAAGAAGATGAAATGAGTGGGAATAGCCGGTGAATGAGTGTTGTCAGTGTTGCTGTGTTTCTCTCCCTCAAACACTCCTCGTCTTTAAATTTCCTTTTTTACTTGGCTCTGAGAGATAAATAACCTTTTGCTTGTTTGAATATGTAGCCAATTCCAAAAGTACACATGCAAAATTTAGCATTAAAAGCATAACAGCAATTTCAAAGACTCCAGAAGTGATCCATTGCTAGGTCATTTCTGCTATGCAACACAATTTCATGTCCCTATTATATCTTACAATTTTTGAGGAAATCCTTTTATTTAGTTTTCTATTGTTTAAATCATTACACTACTTTGGTTTGAGTGGATGATCAATTTTGTTATGTCTCTGAGTGCCCAAATAACATCTAACATGAAAAACTGTTAATTTAGTTTCCCTAATCAGAATGCTTATATACTATATCCAATATAATATATAAAATACACAATCAAAACATGTTTTCTTGAGAATATCATTTTAATTGGTGATTTAATTGATGGATTTATTGGTTTTCCTGTGTCCACAGTAACTCGTTTATTTATTTATTTTAATTGTTTTGCAGAATCTCTTTAAAAAACAAAAGGCAGTTCCATAATGACATTGTTTTGGAGGAAAACAGCACAAATATAAGTAAGTATTAGCATTAGAACTGGTGAATTATGTTTTTTCTTTTTTTGTTTAGATTGTGTCGTTCTAAAACAGCCGTTTTATTTAATGAAATTACAAAAATCGGTATTTTTCAGTATGAATTTCAAAAGATAAATAAGAAAAAAAGTGACACACTCAAAAAAATGAAATGAAATGTGGCTGCTGTTGGTCCAAAGAATGTAACTACGTTTAAACTAAATAATTCCCTTACGTTTGTGTATTAAAATTAAAAGAGTTGTGTTGACCAAATTAGAAAAGTAATATTTCAAATTTACACAGTTCACTTAAGTAAAGTGAATGAAATGGAGTTGAGTTGCTTCTGCAGTACCGCACTTTGGTCAGCAGGTGGAGAAATATCTGCACATGCGCAGATGGACAGCACATTCAAAGATCACTCTTCAGCGATCGGCGCCATTTTTGAATCAGACGAAGATAACAGTGCCAAACGAGGAACGTTTTCATTATGTGGAAACACAGGTGAGATATTTTACTTTTTATGCATATATATTGAGGCTGTCATTTTATTAGAATGGTTAATCGCGCATAATCTCATGTTTTGTATGGGATTTTCATGAAGACACTTAAATAAGCTTGTTTGTTAGGTCATTCAACACATACTAAAGTTTAGGAGTTGGCAGTGTTTTATATTATTATTATTATTAATTATTATTATTATTAGGTGACCCACACCTTTTTTTTTTCAACCTCACAGAGTTTTATAGTCCTACATGTGGCTGTGCAGAGAGTAGTAGACTAAAAATAACAGCGATATGAAACTATTGAATACTCCTGCTCTGAGAACAGCATATAGTAGACTAAAAATAACAGCGATATGAAACTATTGAGTGCTCCTGCTCTGAGAGCAGCATATAGTACACTAAAAATAACAGCGATATGAAACTATTGAATGCTCCTGCTCGCAGCGCTAGGGCGGTAGATGTATAATGTTGACTGATGAAATGTTGCTGAGGCTTGAACGAGTTATGTGATCGCATATATCGGCTTCACAGACAGCGGGGTAAGTTAGCACTGGAAAAGCATGTTTTACCCCAGTTATCCCATTAGCAGCTTTGGTGCGGTGAACTGAAGCAGTCAAATCAAAATGCATACGATCGGATATTTAGACGATGATTATTAGTTTTGTGCATTTTCAATGTTCCCCAATTATCTTAGTAAACTTCGGAGGCTGTTTATGTGTGATTTTTAGATTAATATTTTTAGATTTATATTAATAAAATATATCGTAAATTCACTTACCTTACAATAAATGCGATCTCCGACGAGCAGTCGATAACGTATCTCTGTAGATTCCCTCCAAATTTCCAAACGTCTTGACCCCGCCTCTGATCCAATTTCATTGGTTGAATCTTTCAACCAATCATTTTCCTTTCTGCCCTTAGAACAACTTTGAGTAAGTAAAACTCCCATGAGCCTCTCACACATCCAGATCAAATCCAGCACTCTTTATAGAGCAAGAGGTACGTCTTTGTAATGTCAGCTGTGATGAATTACTTAGATATTTTTGTAATTCTAAATTATGTATTGAAGTTTAGATGTAATTCAGATATGTGTTAATTTGTAATAATTTTGTATGTAATCTGTAAGTGCTGTTATTTTAAGGTTTGTCCCAAATTTATCAGCAGCCAACCTGATTTGTCCTTTTAAAACTGTATTAGGTATCTGTGAAATTCAGTTGGATTACAACAATCCCTTTGGTCTCCAAATATATGGGACTGCTTGATCATTTCTCAAACCAAAGAAAGGAGCAGCAGCAGCACAGAAGATCACAAACATCCTGTCAGTTATGGCTCAGGTATGTTATCTAAATTCACTGTCATTTTAAATCTGACAATAATTCATAATAGGTTAAAATAATATTTAGTGCTCCTGCTCTGAGAACAGCATATAGTAGACTAAAAATAACAGCGATATGAAACTATTGAATGCTCTTGCTCTGAGAGCAGCATATAGTAGACTAAAAATAACACTCTCGCAGCGCTAGGGCGGGAGATGTATAATTTTGAATGATGAGATGTTGTGGAGGCTTGAACGAGTTATGTGATCGCATATATCGGCTTCACAGACAGCGGGGTAAATTAGCACTGGAAAAGCATGTTTTACCCCAGTTATCCCATTAGCAGCTTTGGTGCGGTGAACTGAAGCAGTCGAATCAAAATGCATACGATCGGATATTTAGACAATGATTATTAGTTTTGTGCATTTTCAATGTTCCCCAATTATCTTCGTAAACTTCGGATGCTGTTTATGTGTGATTTTTAGATTAATATTTTTAGATTTATATTAATAAAATATATCGTAAATTCACTTACCTCACACATCCAGATCAAATCCAGCACTCTTTATAGAGCAAGAGGTACGTCTTTGTAATGTCAGCTGTGATGAATTACTTAGATATTTTTGTAATTCTAAATTATGTATTGAAGTTTAGATGTAATTCAGATATGTGTTAATTTGTAATAATTTTGTATGTAATCTGTAAGTGCTGTTATTTTAAGGTTTGTCCCAAATTTATCAGCAGCCAACCTGATTTGTCCTTTTAAAACTGTATTAGGTATCTGTGAAATTCAGTTGGATTACAACAATCCCTTTGGTCTCCAAATATATGGGACTGCTTGATCATTTCTCAAACCAAAGAAAGGAGCAGCAGCAGCACAGAAGATCACAAACATCCTGTCAGTTATGGCTCAGGTATGTTATCTAAATTCACTGTCATTTTAAATCTGACAATAATTCATAATAGGTTAAAATAATATTTCACCCAAAGATGAAAATTCGGTCATCATTTACTCAGCCTCATGTCGTTGAACCTCTTACATCTTTTTATTAGTATGCTTTTTTACACTTTTCTTGTAATAAGATAAGATTACTGATTAAAAAAGTGAGGGCAGTCTTTAGATTTTGTACAAATTATTCTTCTTGGAAAAATTTCTAAAAGTTGTAAAAAAAAATAAAATGTTGAATGTATTTATTGAATAAACTCAATGAAACTGTATTATTTGTTTTGATTGAATGTGACCATATTAATTTTAGAATAATTGAACTTGATTAACTTAATAGATTAAAACGAAGTCAAGAATGTTAAGTTGATTCAACTAAACAACATTGTATTAACTTTATGTAATTAACTTAAGTTCACTAAAATCAATATTGTTACTTAAATGCAACCTAACTCAGTTACGTGGAACCTGTTGACATAAAAAAGTTAAGTAAGGCCAACATATAATTTTTTTGAGTGCACATAAGATACTGTAACTACCAATACTTTTAAAATATTAAATCCATCTTGTTCATTTTCAATGTTTACATGACAGAGTTTGACCAGAGCATGTCTAAAAATATGATATACACTTTTATAGTAATACTTAAATTACTTTATTTAATTTCTTACTGCTTTCAGAAAGAGTCAGAAACATTTAGAAGCCTGACTGAATAAAAAATGCAATATTTCTTCTTACTCTCTGAATCTATCAATACGCCCCCGTACTCATGCTGGAAGACTCCTCAGAGAGAAGAAGCAGGGAGAGAGAGAGAGAAAGAAAGAGGAAGGAGTTGAGGCAGAGGAGCAGGCCCTCCCTCCTACCTGCTTCCCACACAGTTAGCGGTTCCTGTAGATCTGGAGGAGGAAGTACTCCAACCTGAATTCTCCTTATTTCTAAACCTTGCTAATAACCCTCTCAAGCAGACCATCACGACTATTTTAAGTTTGAATACATACCACTCCTGGCCGCTTCATGCAGTTATTCAATATGCTTCTTGAGAAATTGCAAAATGTACAGAAAAATGGTACATGGATGTTTTCTTAAGTTGATGCTTTCTTAAGGTACATGGAGAATTTCATGTGCTTTTGTACTGAAAGCAAAAGCAACTTTGACTATGTTCAAGTATTTATAATTGTTTCAAACTTTGTTGCTATTTCAAAAAGCCGAGTTTTAAACCAATTTTGAACCACTCTGGTCCAATCAAATGCCGTGAAGTTGAATTATTTCAGCCATTTTTTGCTATTTCGTTTTGCTGAAGCTAACGCAACCTATTAGTGTAGATTCAAGTCAAAATGCTGAGACAGATTCTCATTTCTGACGACACAAAAGATAATTAAGTGGTTATTCAAGTGGCCCGTAATGACTAATATTAGTTCAGTCATATTTGGCTGGAGTTTTCAACCAGTTGTCATACCGCTGACAACCTAAAATCACATCTGAAAGGCCTTGAAATTAAAGCAACTTTTCTAGTGATGATTTTTAGCCACAAAAATTTCAAAGCATCAAGTCTATAAGTAATCTTGAAGCTCACAACAACAACAACAGAAGAACATTGATTTGACATAGCACTTTCTGGGAGCCATTTTTATGCTTGTCCATCACAGCAGTTCATTCGTTAACTGTGGCAATGACTGCATGTTCCTCACAGATTTCCCTCCATAATCACAGGAATTTATGGGAAGGAGCCATATCACCTTCTGCTGCCTGATAGGGATTTTTGACAGCCACCATTCGCTCTTGAAATCTCACTCTCCTTCCACTTTTTTTCTCATTCTCCACTTCTCTCCTTACACTCTTCTTTCTCCAATGCCCCCCCTCCTACAGGGTTTGATGGACATGTGGATTTCACCGACTTTATTCTATTGCGCTACGATCCTGACAGGCCAAGACATGCAGGTGTCGCCTCTAGCCTCCATTCAATGCTTACAATAAGAAAAATAGGTTAATTGCATTTCGAGTCATCTCTGGTTAGACTGACTTATGAAAGGTTGAGATTTTGACGTTTTTGCTCCAGGAGGAGACCTCCGTTTGTGTAATTTAATTAAGAACCCACTGTTTTTCAGCCTGTCTGAATTCTTGAGGAGAGTTTTTTTTGTACTTAATTATACTGCATAAGTTGTGAAAAATTTCATGTCCTCTTTACAAAATAGGTTATTGAATTTTTATAATGAGAGAATCAAAGCCTGATTTGTGTCATCCTGCATGATTTTTTTTTCATTCACCAGGTGTTGATTAGAAACAGATAATGTGTTTTCATGTTTACTAATGTTTGTTCATGTGATGCAGGGATTCCCAAACTTTTTGTCAGTCAAACCCCTCTGACCTAAAATATTTACTTTCTTTCCTTTTTTAATTTTCTATAACAATGCCATTTAAATATATAAACAAGTTAGGTCAAAAATAATCTAAAATTAATCCAAAAGGAGTCAGAATATATGATCTAAAATTAGTAATCTAGATTAAATTACTGATTATAGTTTCCATCATGTAATTTGTAATAAGTAACAGAATTTGTAAGTAATCGACCCAGCACTGCAGGTGGGTGTATGTTATGGAGTATGCATAGCATTTTGGGATTTTTCTTGTGATGCCCTGGCATCTGAAGACTTTGTGCGCTCTATTTTAGCATCTGAAATGATGTAGAATTTCAAGAGTACAAGCCTTCAAGGCATTTAAAAATTTAAATGCATTTAAAACCTAAAATCATCATGTGGAATGTCAAATGGAGACATAAATTAAAAGACTGCTGACAGGTCTTCCTGTCTGAGATACCTGTTATGGCCACACGGAGCCAGTGTTGCCACGTCCAATACAGGCGCGCGTTCCTCTTCCCAGAACTCGCGCCTTTTTCGCACGCGTGCCAGTGTCACGTTTTAGCGGGCTTTGTGTGATTTCTTCTCGTGAGCGATGGGATAGTAGTGAAAGGCACACAGGCTGTAAGATCCTCCCCGTGACAGTGGTAAAACGTTCAAATTAGCTGCTAAATATATGTCAGCACTCTTCATTCCTGAGGTGAGCTCTGTTCCTGTCAGGAGACGAATTCATTAGTCACGAAGGCATGCATATGCTAACTGTTTTTACTCGTTAAAGACGGTGTGTAGGTCTTTAAATGTAACATCATTACTAAAATACAGGATTACAAAACAAAGCAAAGTCAGAAAGTTAAAATGACAACACAGTTGTGTTTTTAAAATTGAGTGACTTTCTGTCATACTCTAATGGCTTTATAGTGAAAACAAATGCCTGCAGATGTTTGGCTTGTTAGGACAAAAAGAATCACAGCGCCCTTGGGTGTTAGTCATTTCCCCTCGGCTGTGTAATTAAGGTGGTATTTATGAGACAGATATTAAATGGAGAGTCTCCTGGCAGCGCTGTCAAGCAGGTAACCTCCCTAAGATATGATTAAAACCACTCTCTGTCACAGTAACGACCACTGGGATGCAATCGTTTGGCTGAGCGTCGTGAAACAACCAGCATATCGTAACCAACGAAACCACTCAGCAAAGTTTATTTATTGTTTTATGGTGTGATATATTGCAATTAGGAGCAGGATGCAAAGACAAGAGCCCATTAATGGAGCAGATTTATCTTGTGCCGAACGTTGGAGAAGAACAGCACCAGATGGCAAACATATCTATAAATAAGTCATGTTTCAGAGAAGGAGATTAGTGCTTTTGAGCTTGTTTTTAATGATCCCTCGCAGAGATTAAAACATTGCCCCTTAAGCTTTGCAATGACCGTTTTTTTCAGAGGCAGACATGTGTACACAGGTATCATAATTCAAAATTGCTGTGATCATGTATGCTGGGTCGCAGTCTTCAAATTCTTACCATGTCCTTTTTTTTGTCTCTTAAAGGTGCCGACGAACTATATTTTCATGCATGTGTGAGCACTAAAGACTGGAAACACAAGCACAAGTGACAACGTTTTTTCTTTTTTTCAAAGTATAAGTTTGGTAAACTCTGTCCTGCAAATTTGCATACCCAAAGGACATTTGACCAGTAGGTGAATATCACAGATTGTTGACCTTCTGGCTGTTTAAAGAGGTCATTTTTTAAAGCTCTGTGGTTTGTAGTGTTGCGTGGTCAGAAGTAATTTTGTAAAAATGAATGTGATTGCATCTGAAGGCTGTTTTTAATGTACAAACAGATAGTGCTAACCTTCTTTCATCCCTTAGTTTGCATAGTGTATACAATACCAGCTAACTGTCTCCTGTCTCTAACTTTAGCTGTTCCCAAAACTAACCTCTCCATATACTCAACCCACTGGTACCTATAAATAAACATTTCATCGATTGCTTGAAGCTTTCCGTCCACACAGTAAACATACAGAGCGTCACCTCAAAGTTTGATGCGGATGAACATAAAAGTGCTGATATACATTTGATATACTTTTTTTCGGTCTCAGGACCATGGATCGGGGTTGGTGAGAATAGAGTGGGCTTGGCTCATCAGAACTCTGACATTCAGAGTTATGCAACTTGTTTCCACAGCCTACAGTCCAATACACCCACCTAAGCCTCCACCTTTATATTTTTCCATTTCTGACAACTGAAAACTTGAGAACTTCCCCTGACTGGTATAATGAGACAGCCCACTTCGCCACTAGACGACTTTGTTTCATTTGGCTCTTCGGCCTCTCTTTTTGTTTGTTGACAAACGGATATAAAATGGCCTTGAACAAAACTGTGACCTGAAGGCTCTCCATGGTGCTCCTTTGTGGTGACTCTTGAGTTCGGTCATTAGCATTGAGGAGAAAGAACCTGCTGAGAGTGTGAGCCTCTAATGGGAGTTGAGATCTGATTAATCACACACTACACATGGTGCAAATGATCGGACACTTTTTTTGTCTGCACAGTCCGGTGGAGTCCTGGACCAAACATCATATATGTCCAGTGAACTGTTATGGCATCTTTTAGAACTGAAGGTGTATTTTGTTCAATATTGGATAGATAGATAGATAGATAGATAGATAGATAGATAGTGTATGCCTAATGTAATCTAATGCAATGCAGATCAGTCGAGACTGCATAGCATTACTGCATTACTTTAAGAATGAAGAACATGTCCAGATGTTCCTGAATACATTTCTGCAAAAATATTCTGGATTGCTCCGTCGATCTGCTAACGGAAGGAGATTCATGATGTGATGCACTGCAGTGACTGAACCATGCATTGATTAGGTATGAAAAAATGCTCCAACATAAATTAGTTCAGATTTTTGATTAACTGTGTATGAGATGCTCCTACAGTGATCTTTAACCTCTTCGCCCACTCTTCCCCTCCAAACAGGAAAAAGGGCACAGCGGTGAATGCATTTTTGCTCTTCCTTTGGCTGTGTCTCTTTAAGGAAAGTAATCTGAGCGTGCTTTAACCAAAATAATCAATTTTTAATGACTGAATCCAGGAGACAACAAAGAGAGCAAACTATGAATGTATAACACACTACCATATACATGGTGCTACCAAACATAACTCAATGAGCAGGCCGATCGCTCCCCAGTGAAATACTGGCAGCATCTCTTTCCTGTGTTCAATCTGTCATATTACCCATGCATAACCTCATCAGTAAGCGCTGAGCTACCATTTTACAGATACATGACTCGCTCTTGAGTTAAGTTTAACCCTCCCCAGGCTGTCTGTGGAGGTCAGGCATTACAGTAAAACAGCTTACTTTTTTCCCCTACATTTCAGCTGTTCATTTAAAAAAAATATTAATTTGGGGCATGTCTCTGTTGCAGCTACCGGCCATGCATGTGGCATGTCCCTCATGGCAACACATCAGTTTTGATTGGCGTCTAATGCTGCTGCGTTTTGACATGGAGGCAGAGTAACTCTGCGCGGTTGCTGGTAAGCCTGCAGTCATGAGACCACTTTGACCTTATTTGGGTATTAATGTTGTGGGTTACACAGATGTATGTGTTTTTCTGAATGTATGTATTTTGTTATACTTTATGTGGTCTGCATATACCTGTATCTTTTGGCTCACGAATCATTGTGCTCTCTCTCTGTCTGTGCAGGTATGCACAAATCTTGTTTTGCACTGGTAGTTCCAGTAACACTTGAAATGATAGTTTCTGTTTGGAACAGCTGTGATCGCCTCTTTTCTGAATTGTTCCACAATTTAAAATCTTTTCACGGAAGTATAGCAGGTAAGTAAGAAACAAGAGAGACTCAAAATTGAGACTCAATTTTACACATGTTAAAATCTGCCAAATCAGCCCAAGGTCTTTTAGTATAAGGCCTCTTGCCAAGATATCGCAAATCACTACTTATTCAGTTATTATTAGTTAAATTAGCTATTCATTGTTTTTGTTCATTCTTAATAAGAACTGATTACATTTAAAAGAATATAGAATGGTTTTCGCTGCTTTGGATCCCATTAAAGGTTCTTGAACATGCATTCCTCCGCTGATGCAGACCGAACACTGTACTAAAATGATGTACTAAAACCATACAGTGCAACAATCTGATTAGTCGCATTAGTGAATAAAATACACCAAGCTTGGCCAATATTGTCCAAATCCCAAACAAATGACACAAAAGAAAATTTCTGCGATGAGCCAGTTCCTACTGGTCAGTCAAAATCACTTTTGATTGAGTTGCTGACTGAACCATTGAAGGTTATTACTTTTGTAATTTTAGTCTCCAAATAAAACTGAGAACTGTTGAGCATGTTGACTTATGCTGACTGATACACATGGCTTTGTTGGTATTCTTTCAAAATTTATTAAATATTAATTTTGGTCTTTTTTTTTTTTTGTGTTAGTCACCTCTGTAGGACCCCGAAAGTCATGAATAATTCTGTAAACACCATTTGAAATCTGAATCTATCTTATTGGCAACAGACTGATAGATATTAAATGCGCAAACAAATGCTTTCCCAAAAATTTCTTCCACAGAACTCAAAAAGAATCGTTAATAGAACCGTTGAGGGCATGAAATGCTCAAATTGAATCTGAACCAGAATCACAAACATCAAGATTCCTTCCGATTCCCATGTCTAATCACCACATTCGCGAGAAACGGCAACACCTCGGACAATTCCACACCCGCCCCGCCCTCAGGGAATGATTGACATCTGGGTATCCGATATCTCACCAAGCGGCACCAGCTACATCCAATCAACTGAGGATCTGGGACTTGCAGTCGTTGCCCGTGGATACAACAGGGGGAGCTTCAAAGCAGTTGTTTACAGTTGAGAGCGGCAGTCTGACTGGAGGACTCTGACTGGACGGAGGCATCGGCGAATTTCCTGCAGATGGGCTACAAGCGAACCATTTGGGAAGCGCATGGACAGTAGTTATCGCCATCGCACCTAAAGAAAAAAGCAAACTCCACATTATCTTGTAGATGCTCACCGGCCGCTGATAGAATCTCTGACTGGTGCGCATCTTGTCTGGGTTGCTTTAGGACAACAGCAGGATCTTACATTTCTCCTCTTACAACTGACAATTGCTTTTTGTCGGACAAAACGCACGGGGCGAGATGGATAACGAAAAGTACTTGCCAGAACTGATGGCGGAGAAGGATTCTCTGGACCCGTCCTTCCAGCACTCATTGCGGCTACTTGATCAAGGTAAGTCCCGCAGTCTCCTGTCGAACTATTCGGACATATCTCTTAAATTCTTGTGCACGATGTTGCGTGTTTGTTTCGCGCGGTCACTGGTTGAAAGATTAATAAGTAAGGAGATGACGATGATGATCCGTTTATTTTGTTGTCCTATTGTTGCCCAATTCTCCTATTGTAACATATTCCAACATTCTACAAATACATGCACGTGTATTGTGGCAAGCCGTATTAACAAGAAATACTTTTACTTTATTTAATTCGAGTAATCGCGTCTAGTATTTTTATCAGTATAAAAGTATCAATTATTTAAACACTAGGCTAGTTCTGGTTTCAGTAGGGTCCAGCTATTTTATCTATTGAATTAGTTACAACAGCTTAGCCATTACATACTAGTACTTACTGTCCCATTTGTTGCTGGTAACAAATTGCATTTTCCCCTCTCAAATATTCGCTAGTATCTTTTCAAGTTTTTCTAGTACTAGTTACATAGACACCATACCCTTTTAGTAGACACTAGTGTGTTCCCCTTGTTTCTAGTATTGAACCATAAAGTATCCATTTAGAAGTGAATTAAATGTAACTAGAAATGTTAATAATGACAGTTGGGATAAATTCTAGTGTACTAGTCACATATTCATGCTAGTGTCATGTTACTAGCGTCTAATTGAATATACACTAATCGCTACTGGAAGTACTAGTAGCTAATTAATAGTCAAACTGAAGAATTGTCACTATTGAATTACTTTCTAGCCAATTAAAGCAAGTAACATAAATAAATACTAGTTAGAGTAATAATGTTAAAATGTTGTACCTGCTTATTGGTATACATTAAAATGAGATAAAATGTTGTCTGCCTGAAGGTTTTGAACTTCATCCTAAATCTGCTTCTTTAAACAATGTATGTGCAAATGTAGGTTAGATGATTTGTTGACGATTTTGCATATGTATTTTTCTGTTCACTGTGAGGAATTAAGCATTTTTATTTCTCAAGAGCTTGAGCTCATTTGCGCTTCTCTAAAGAAGCAGAGCAGATTTGAGTCCAGAGAGAGTGCAGACTCATTAATTAATCCGTTTTAAGAGCGCTGCGTAGAACTGATATTTTTGATAACGAATGTAGCAGGTGCAGTTATTCACATCTCTGGATTGGATGTAAATCTTTTGGGGCTCTCAGGCAAATCGACATCGAATGGAAAGTGTTTAAACGCCAGAGTGTTTTATCTAGTTATTTGTTTTTGAATTTTGTTTTAGAATTTACATTCAAATTATTTATTTTTAAGACATAAACAATCTTCCTTGTCTTATATATGAACAGCTTGAGGCAAGTTTGAAGGTTTGGTTTGAAAGTTGGTTTGCAAAGACTCACATGACTGGTCATATTCAAAATGTTGATGAATGTAGCATGAATCCTGTAGCAAGAAAGTAGGGGGAAAATGGCATTCTGTCTTATACCTTTTTTAATCCTACCAGTTAAAAAACTTTGTCACATAGCTGTCATAGATTTGCACTCCATCTCTTTCTCTCATCCGACTGCTCTCAGTTGCAATGTTGCACAAGTAATTTACTCGTGAAACAACTTGATGCTATTGCAGAGGCAATGTGCACCTCGTCATGCGATCCACTGAAAATATTTCCCAGGATTCAATGGGCAGAATCAGCTGTAGGATCTCCAACTAAAACCACAGAGCTTTAAAAATGGTGTACCAGTGCGAAAGGTTTGCAGCTGTAGGCATGGTGCAGCCATTCTTCAATTAAATCCACACTTATGCAATAGAATGTGTTTCCTGGCTGTTACTCTTGAGTTCACTTTGCCCAAGGGAGTGACTGAATGTCTTAAGAGCTCTAACACACTAAGGCATATATGGTTTGATAATAAGCTGCAGCATCAGCATAGCATGGAGCATGTTCTTTTTGAGCAACTATTCATATATTAATGGGGAATGGGATTGAGGCTCTTGTTTGAGCATCATTTCTTAAAGTAATAGTCGAAAGTCATTATTTACTCACCTTCATGTTGGTTCAAACCCACATGCTGTGTATTTGTGTAACTGACGTTTTTAAGTTTTAAATTTTTATACTGCATTTGTAAAGTGACCACAGATGTCAAGTTCCAAAAAACAAAACAAGCAAATACTATAAAAGTAGTCAATTTTGTGTTTCACAGGGGGAAAAAAATAGCATATTGTTTTGTAACTGGGACTGAGAGTGTATGTGCAGGGAACAGTGTAAAATTGAATCATAAATGTGTCTTAAACTGAAGAGACTACAAATTTTCACTTTTTATAAGTGGAGTGATGCTTTTTCCTATGCAATATCCAAAAATTGTGGTTAAAAAGTGATAATTCCACACTAACTTTTCAACTCACAGATTGGGATTGTGGCTAAACTCAAGTATGTCATCAGGCATCAAGCCTGTCTTGCTTCTCAGCAAAAGCTGTGTGGCTCCATCTCTTCATCAAAGACACATCAACATGCCATGGAGGAAGATATTCAGACGAGTTGTGTCACCAGATTTCTTCAGAGACCGGTAGGGTTTGGCGTGAGAATGTCAGTGTTTCTGTCAGAGCGATGAGCTGGGGCTATGACCAGCATAGCAGATAACACATTTTTCACACTTTCACACTCAGCACTTTTCTGCCTTATCACTCCATCTCGCTCCTTTTCTCTTTAAGAAATTGGAAGGCCTTTTAGCAGCACAATATCTCGTAGTGAGAAGCATGATGACAGAAGGACAGAGTTTAAACCTCTTTTCAGTTTCTGTACCATTTCGCTCACAGCAATGAAAGCGAGAGAGAGAGAGAGAGAGAGAGAAAGAAACTGAGCAAGCCGGGAAGAAAGAGACTGCTTCATAAGTGTATTTGCTTGTTTATTAAGAAAGATGCAATTTGCAAGTAATTAGCTAACATCTCTGAATGTTTTATTGGCAGAAATCAGCATAGGCGTCCTGGGGTTTGGAGATGTTTGCGTGGCTGCTAAATCTTGAGAAAAACTTGCTGCTCTTATCTCCAATATACTACAGATGGCTCATGATGTAATGTCGAGTAGCTCTCAACTTAGAATCCTTAACTAAATTATGTAATTGGCAGGAGAAAAGGAAGAAGAAGAGAAAGAAAAAGCGATATAAAAATACACATTCGCACATAGGTGTTGACACTGTTTGGCGTGATACACAGGCCGCTAAACAAATCTTTGCTGGCTTGAAACAGATGCAGTGGGAGTTTCATTAAACCAGCGCACACCAACCGTCACCAAACTCCCAAATCCCACACAATCTTTTTGCTTAATTACTTTAGAAAGGCCTTTCTTATAAGCATGTGAGGCGCTAATTAGGTATTTAGTGTAATTATGCTCCATTCAATTAAAAACTGATCCATAATTGTGGCTTAGAAAAGTAAAATGTAATGTTCCAGTAAAGACTTAGACCACATACCTGAGTTTACTTTTAAGTAGCAATGTGTATAGTATTCTACCATATAGAAAGCATTTTTATTTATTTATTTTTTTGAAGATGGTTGTGTATATATTGTCAGTGTGGGTATTACTTGATATACATCACAACTAAATGCATAGTAATTTATGCCAGTGTCATTATTGTATTGCAAATGAAGTGCACTAAATGCATCGGAGATTCAGCCGTGTCACACGTTTGCTTGACTTTTGTTCACCACTTGAATATGGCAGGTCCTAGAGGTTGCTTCGTCAGTAATTGAACTATAGAAAATTAAATGAATGCGTACACACATCCAATAAAAAATACAAATGCATCAAAATACATTAGCCCATGTATGCTGTATCCCTTGTTGAAGCAGAGAGAAATAAATGCTTGTGCAAATTCACAAAGCTCTGAGCACAGCATGCACTGTGTAAGATGGTCTGTAAGATTCATTTAAGATTCAGGAAGATACATTGATTCCTGTTATGATACAGAGATCTGTAGAAAAAAAGAGTTTTTTTTCTTCCCTCTCTGCCCTTTGGTCCGTGGCTGTATGCCGGCTTACAAAACCACCCACCAGCAAACAGAAAGAGCGCCTGGCAGTGCATCAAATGCCTTGTGAACGGAGACAGTTAGAGAGATAAATTGCAAAGAGAATGGCACTTGATTGAGATAATCATCACTGTCTCACAGACGCCCGGGGCAGCGTTAATATATTATCATGTGCGTACGTGAATAGCTGTTGCTGAGAGTTTCTGATCTGAGATCAGGTCAGTTGGTGCTAATAGTATTGGAAAGGATAAAGAAGACAGACCTGGGCTTAGTTTTAACGTATAAATGCTCACTGGCAGATTGAACAGATCTTTAAAAACTGTTATTAACGATTCAGGGTTACGTTACATCTCTTACCTATAATTCTATGAGCAATCTTATCTTTTTTTATGACAACATTACTTCAACATACTGTAGATAATGCATCACGTACCTCTTATATTTACTACTCTCTTTTATTGCAGGACAGATGTGCTACTCTCTCAAATTCAAGATTAGGAGTGATTTTTATTCTTATATTGAAAAAAGAATAGGGTTTTATTTTTGTGATTTAATAATGCATGCATCAGAATATTGTAAATATAAAATTTCAATAGTAATTAGTAAAAATAAAGCTTCAAAATTATGTACATAAAATACAGTACAGAAAGAGAGAGAAGTTACAATCAATGTATCCTACAAAAAAAATGTCTATACAGCACAATATATCACTTATACTTATTGGGCCTTATTTACGAAACGAACGTACGACAGAAAATTGGACGTACGGTCGTTTCAACGCAAAACTTGGAATTTATCAATATGGACGTGAGCGGTGGCTACGATCAAATCTCACGTCTGGTCTCTGCTCGTGTACGCAAGTTTTTGAGTCACCTGAACTTGCGCACAGCATAGTAAATATGGTGGAGAATTGTAGATTGACAGCATTTTGTTCATTTTTATATTCCTGACCGTCAAACGAAGCTCATTAGTCGATCGTTAACCAGTAAGATTAGAATGTCTTTTTTTGTTGTTGTTTTGTACAGGGCTTTAGCTTTATATGCGCGAATAGCAGCAGCATAAACAAGACCGTGAGGATTCAGTCGTCGCATCATGCACCTGCAGCACTTCTGTGAAAGGAGAAAAACAGAAATTAAGTCTATAAAAGGAATAAAATCAATAGGATAACACAAAATATATAATAGACTATAATATAATTAAAAGATTAACAAAATAAAAAAACCACTGTGCAACAAGTATAGGCTACGCTCATTTTTGTGACACTCTTAATGCATTTAATTTCTTTTCTTTATATCTTTATTTGATTTAATCCATCTGATCGCACAGGCGCCTCACGCACACACAAACAACATTAGATCTAGCGTTGCCTGACATTTCAGCCATTCATCATCAAACTAAAATGCAGTCAACCAAACTCAGCGTGTAAAATCAGCGTGCAGCGCCCAAACAAACATTTTTGCACACGTGAAGGATTTTACACAGATATTAGAACATGACTGAGGTATAAAGCCATGTTTAGGCTACATAATGAATAATAGTTATGCAAACAAATGTTACAAATATGGCAAAAATGGATACATTTGGATTCTTGTGGTATGAGGCAGGCTCGTGAGCCCAATGCCGTTTCAGTTTTGCTTGACATTTGTATGCTGTTTATAATGAATGCCACTATAGCCTAATTTTATAACTACTTATTTTTCATTCTTGTTCTATTCTGAATACCGTTAAATTGAAAATATTTGTTGTAGAGTGAGGGGAACTAAAAAGGCTGGTTATATTTTCCAGTATTTTAATATACATAAATTACATATTAATGTAGCCTAATTGTTTACAATTAGGCCTACAAAGTTAACGGGTGTTTTTGGAGTAAGATAAATTTCTCTTTCACGAGATTACTTCCTCTTTTTGGCCGGGTTTCGTTTCTCCGTGTCGTAAACTCTAGGGGCGAGGCTTCAAAACCAGGGTAGATTGGCGGCATACGAATGTTTCATGAATCACACGTGAACTCTGTCGTAAATTGATTTGTGCGCACAGATCTGCGCTCGTTTCTACGTTAGATTGATAAATGAGGCCCATTGTGTTTATACTTTGTTTGTTCTAACCTTACGGTGTTTTGAGCAAATTCTGTGTAACCTAAACACCTCTGATTGGCTATTACATTCACATGCTCAACAAACATGTCTGTGATTGGTTACATATCTCAACACTTCAAGAACATGTTGTAAATAGAAATCTTTAATGCTCTTCACAGAGTTCTCACACAAATACAAACGGGAGCTTTTGAAAGCAGCGGGAACCGAATTGACCCAGGACTCTGTATTAGCGGTACTGCAGAAAAGCTGGTATTGTTAAATTTAAAAAAAATGTAAGTATCAACTTGGTACCAAAGTACTAGTACTTTTGACAACACTACATCAGAAGGATAAAAACAATGGTGTTTGCACTACAAATGAATACAAAGCAAACTAGAGAAATGCAAACGGACAGAATGCTTTAGTGTTTTCTTTGCATAAATCCGTTTTCTCAAACATTCATATCCTTGTAACGAGTTGCCAGAGGTTGGCTTAAAAAGCATCCATAATTTCTTTATCTTTCTGTTCTTTTTATTTTTCTTGTTTTGCTCTGTCACTAGTTGATCCTGCTTAGGCAGTTAATGACAAGTACTTATTACAAGATGTCTTTTCACTGAAATGATTTTAGACATGCAGCAATACACTCTCTCTTATTCACTTTTCCTCTGTGTGAAGTGACAACTGTTTCCTGAGAGACTCGAATTGTTCCTCATAAAATCTAATGACTGCTCGTTAACTGCAGTCAACACATATTGATTTTACCCTTAACATCTGATTAAGGTTCCTAGTTATGTCAAAGAAATGACTAGCCAGTGTAATTTACTGTGAGCTGTGTTTTATTTCCCAGCGTTGCGCTGGGTGATCATCTCCAAGGGACGAATAATATTTAATGGTGAAGTATGTCATTTCCTCCACCATTAGCAGCACCAAAGCAGGTCTGCACAAAAGTTTTTCGTCTTCCTTTGCTTAGTCCCACCTCAAACTCAAGCCAATGTCCAATCTCCTCAAACAGACTGCAGTTTCATTTCATGCTGCTAGCAGTGCAGAAATGGTACACTTCACCTTTAACGACCAAATAAATCAGTTTAAGAATCATGAATCAGGTTTACAGGACTTTTATGAGAGTGAGTAACCAGTGCGTGTCATGTGTGACATTGTTTTCAGAATCTATTTTTACGTTTGTATTTACTAAAATGCAATAGATGTTTGCGCGTCACCTCGGATTATGCCATCCCGATCTCAAGCCGCAGTCGTTTCCCGGCTCCTCTACAGGCTTAATCATCTCCAGCAGACCTTGCGTGATGGGATGGGTGATTTTAAAGCATTCTCTTCCCCCATAAAACACAGCGGTGTGGAAAACGTACAACGCTTCTCATTTTCTGTTTGAGGGTAGAAAAGAGCGGCATTTTTTGTGTCTGCATTTGTCAGTCTCAGCAGGTTCCGTGTGGGGGCTTTCTCAGGTCAGCTCGAAAAACAAATGAGCCTGGAATCTCAGACGCCGAGCACTGATTCGACACCATGGGTCAGGGATAATGAGCTGGAGCGTGTAGCTGTGAAATACTGTCTCTGCATGTTTGAGGAAGAGAGGCGCTCCGTTCCCCCTCCCTTCATCTACGTCTTGCCCTTGACAACTGGAAATCCGTAATGTGATATGTAGTCTTGTGGTCTTACCAAACAACCTGTGGTGACCAATAATTCCCCTCGACTGCAGTATTTCCATAGGCTGCTGAGAGAGAACCTGATTCTGTCCAGTTCACCCAAAAACGAAAATCCTGTCTTCATTAATACACTCCTATGTAGTTCGAAACTCATCAAACTTTTTCTAAGTGTATTTTGAAGAGATTCAAAGCTGTTTCCCATACATTGAATGTGTATTGAGGCTATGTACATTACTGTTCGAAAGTCAATTGATCAAAAGTGTCAGTAAAGATATTTATAATGTTACAAAAGATTTCTACTTCAAAAAAATAAAAATCTGTTCTTTTGAACTTTGTATTCCTTAAAGAATCCTGAAAGAAAATGCGTCATGTTTTTAAGCAGCAAAACTGTTTTCAACATTGAGAATATATATTTTTTTTTCTTGACCGGCAAATCAGCATATTAGAAAGATTTCTGAAGGATCATGTGAAACTGAAGACTGGAGTTATGATGCTAAAAATTCAGCTTTGCTATCACAGGAATAAATTACATTTTAAAATATATTCAAACAGAAAACAGTTATTTTAAGTTGTAATAATATTTCAGAATATTGTTGTTTTAACTATATTTTTAATCAAATAAATGCAGCCTTGTGGTCAGGTGATCATGAGAGATGACTTTCAAAAACAAACAAACAAAAAAACGTATCAACCCCAAACTTTTGGGCTGCATATAGCAGCAAAAAATTTGAATTTGAATACATTTAAAATAAAAAATCATATATACTGTATAGAAATTTGGCTTGTTAGTTTCAATTCTGGGACATGAAAATCAGTAACATTTGGTGATTTTGTACTTTCAGCTCTGTTTAATTTTACTATGTTTAAATGCATTCTGCAAATTTACCCCCAAAATCCATGCAGTCTGCGGATTCCGTCTGGGTCGACTTAGGGCTTCAGAAGACTTAATTCTGTCACATGATGACACAGTTTTCATTTTTGGGCAAACTGTTCCTTTAAATAATGAACAGACTTTTTGTTTACAGCTTTAGGATGGATGTGACATGGGTTCGATACAGCTAAACGATCCCAATCTGTGCTCAGGAGTGTTCGGTACTTACATTAGGGAGCTCACGGTGAGGCTGTCTGGCAAACCTTCAACCCGCGGCACTCTAATGTTAATCTAGGCCACCAATCCACCCCTGTGGTGCTCCCATCCTCATTTATACAGTATTAATCTTTTACCGCTGCAGGATGTTAATGCATCGCTCAGAAGAGCAAGGGACAGTACAACAGCAGCCCTGGATAACAGAGGATTAGAGAGACACTGAGAGAGAGAGAGAGAGAGAGAGAGAGACAGAGAGAGAGAGAGAGAGAGAGAGAGAGAGACTCTGTTAATCAGTATGTCTTTGTGCTCCGGGCTACAGTTTGAATAAGGCCGCACTCCTCCGTGGGGAGAAAGTTATTTATGAAGGACTGCCAGCAAATTCAATTTCAAAAGGCAGGGAGAAGGCAATAGGAGAACGAAATGGAAGGATGAAATTGAAATTGTAATGGGTGAAAAAATAGGAGGCGGGAAAACAAGCAGGACAGATAGGAAACAAATAAAGCTGGAATGAAAGAAAGACGAGAAGTAGAATATGATAGTATGTAAATAAGACGGTTCTTCATGGTGCTTGTGTTTGCTGTGTGACTGAAGATGGCTCTCGGATACAGGCGGCACAGTGGAGACTCTTTTGGCCAGCGGATATCTGGCAGTGGGGCCTCATTCGTTGGATTTTCTGGGTATCACTGGAAGGCGGGGCACGCATGAGTGTGATTTCAGAGAGAGCTGCGATCTTCACACTTCGAAAGGCGTTTTTTGTCTCTTTTCACAACACAGGGTGTTTCTCAGATCCAGATGCTTTCACTAGGAAGCTGAAAATCTCCTGCAGTACTCACAGTATGAGTGTGATTGTGTGTGCTGAGATAAAGTGTGCATTACATTGACACTAGCTATGTTTCCATCCACCTATTTTTATGTGAATTTTGGGGTATCACATAAAAAAATGCTGGATGGAAGTGCCAAGATGCGTGCATATTCTAAAAATGTCCATTAAAAAGCCCTATGCACTTTATTGAGGTGGCACATTTTTTTTTATCCGATATGAGGACATGCATGTGAACTATGATGCATACACATTTATGGAATAAGTTCCTCCATGTGCATCAAAGTCATATGCCTCAACAGATCATGTGATTGGATAACTGAACTAACAGCACAAATGTTATTTTACTCATTTTAAAATTCTTTAGCCAAAGTCTGTCATCAAAATGATTTGGTATAATCACCTCCCATAACTGTCTCACACGATTACATTCCCAAACATCAGGAATTTGAATGTAAAATAACATGACAGCTAAGGATGGGCATCGTTTACATTTTATCGATACCGATACCAATACTGCTTATTGATACCGGTACTTATCGATACTGTTATCGATACTATTTGGTGCAAAAAGATATGAAGTGAAAAGTTGTCGAAAATTTCAAGCTATTTTATTACTGCTGAACTTTAGCAACTGTATTAAAATTCTTCAGTAAAGAGCAGTGAGTAATTTTTCTCTTTGTTTTATTTTATTAACATTAAAGGAATAGTACCCAAAAATGAAAATTGTGTCGTCATTTACTCACTCTCAAGTTGTTTTAAACCTGAATGAGTTTCTTTCTTCTGTTGAACATAAAATGTTATTTTGAAGAATGTGGGAAACTAAACAGTTGCTGGTCCCCAGTAACTTTCTTTCTTTTTTTTTTTTTTATACTATTAAAGTCAGTGGGGACCAGAACTGTTTGGTTACCTACATTCTTCAAAATATCTTCTTTTGTGTTCAGCAAAAGAATAAATAAAAATTAATACATGTTTGGTACAACATGACTGAGTAAATAATAACAGAATTTTAATTTTTGGGTGAACTATCCCTTTAATGACAAGAGAGCTGCACGCATCTGTTTTTCTCTCAACAGTTTACTTTCACTTTAGACATAATTAACTGTTTATATGTAAACCTTGTGTGTTTTTGACAGTATTAGCGCAATCAGACGATAACTAAGATAACTAAGTTATCAGGTGCTGTTTGACCAGCCTTTTAGTGTACGGACGCTTCAGGTGTACGTGCTCTGAATAAAGCACATGTTAGAACAGCACGCAAATGAAACGTTAAACCGGCAAGGCTTTAAAGCATGTGCAAAAATGTACTTTTGTGATTGCGTATAAGTCTCGTGAGTGTAACTCTACCGAATCAACATTTGATGTGAATGTGTCTCGCGAGTTTCAGTTGGAGCTGGAGCCACGAGACATAATACAATGCATTGCTTGAGGTAGATGTTGTATTTTGTTAGTAAATGTTTCATTATATTAGTAGTGTTGCCTCTGTTCACTATTACACTACTGCATATATTGCATCTGACACTGGTGTCGCTTAGTTTTGTAACGTGAGCCCACACTTTCAAACATTTCACTCTTGCCATTATGACTGATTGCACACAAACACACACAGCACATGTGTATGGATATCACACGCACGCCGAGCAAACGTCGGCCACATCATTCAGTGAAGGAAAATGACCAGCAGCAGCTTCTAATTCGTTGTTAACACTGAAGTATACGGAGATAAAACAACGCAAGTATCGATAACAGTATCGTTTGTCCTGAAGCTTATCGGGAGTCCGGTATTGACCCAATTATGTACCGGTCCAAAAAAATACCGCTTCTCGGTACCCATCCCTAATGACAGCACATTTTGCATTTCATCTTAACGCAAGTCATTTATTATGTAGGAAAATTTCATTTGTATTATTGGTACTTTGCTCCAATTTCCAAGGAAGTGATGATTTTATTCTCTTCAACACATGGGATGGAAACAGAGCTTTATTCACAATTTTTTATGCTATATTTTAAAGTTTGAGTTAGGACTGAACGATTAATTGCATTTGCGATAATATTGCGATATGAAAAAACGCAATTTTTCAATCGCAGAGGCTGCGATTACACTCAGTCACGTGACACGCAAGAGTAAAGAGGTGTGCTCGACTTGAAGATCGATCAGTGTATGACAGCAAAGTACAACGAGAGAAAGCATAAGGAGACGTCCGCTCTCTTTTATTGCTCTTGCAGTACTTTGATGGCACACACCATCTAAGCAGCGCTGCTTCAAGTCGAACACATCTAAGCAGTCTTCAGAGGAAGCATCAAGTTGGCACGCTACAGTGTTGCCAAGTCCACGGTTTGGGGAACCCCTCCAAAAAAACGTGTATTTTACCCCACAGAACACGATTTTTATGCAGGTGTTTTTTTCCCTGTAGGCTTTTTAAATTAAAAAAGAATTTAGAATAGATTTAGAATAGAATAGAGAGAATAAAGAATATATTGTTTTTATAGGTTTAAAGGGGGGCGTGACCAAAAAAGTTTGAGAACCACTGGTCTAAAGTTAACAGACAAGTGTTTAAAATGTGCAGTCCACGTTTACATATGTTTATTACAGTGACTTTGAATTACCTAAAGTAGTGTGGTAAAGCAACAGATTTGTTTTTATATTTCTGCAATCTACTTTAGTTTGTGATTTGTTACTGACTTTCATATTAATGTTTACACCAGGCTTATTTAAACATAATTATTACATGCTTACAAGGTTGGAAGTTCAACAAATCAGTCAATATACTGTGATTGTAGTTGTTAAATAAAAATGTAATTCATATCAATTCATGCATCAACTAATTTCATCGTAACATATAGGCCTGGCCTACAGAAAAGAACATTTATGTTTAATCTATCTAATATTGTGTTGGTCATACTATACAATGATTTATAGCTTGTCGTTGTTGAATAATACAGAACATAAAGAGCTTTAAAAAATAATTGCATATTAAATCGCAATCGCAATATTGGTAAAAACAAATCGCAATTAGATTATTTTCCAAAATCGTTCAGCCCTGAAAGTTCATATGAAAGGAATAGTTCTCCAAAAAATCTGGCTCATAAAAATGTCTAATCCCATTCCCTTCCTCATCTTCCCTGTTATTTCCTTCCTTCCTTCTAGAGTAGCTATGAATAAAAGTGGCAAAAAGGCCCAAATAATAGATTTTCAGTATTTTAGTTTTCCTCGCTCGTGTTGACAACTTGACACGAAGGTTTTTGTTGTTATTTTCTTTTTATAATTGGCCTTTACTTGGAGTGGAAAAAAGTGTTTAGCCACAATAAGCTATGCATGATTGAACAGAGTTAATTTAATCTCTAACTATATACAGTCCAGCAGCACTGGGACTTTTCACTTTTTATATCACTCTGCTTTTCTGTGCTCATACCAGACAGACTGTCAGTCTGTGTGTTAGTGGTGAGGACTTTACAGTGACTTTTTCTTACATTTACACCAGTAGCTGACAACAAGTGACTGTCTTTAATGAGTAACTGAATCATTCAAATATGTTAAATGATTAATTAAAAACATTATTCATTTAGGAATGAAACAAGTGACTTGACTTGAGTCATTGATTGATTTACTCGACCATTTTGTTCAAATGCACTGACTCATTCAGGGATGTAGGAGAATTGCCAACTGCTGATTGTCAATTTTTGCTATACGTAGAGGTTTTAAATATGTATTTTATATACTACTTTATATTGCTTTTATTCTTTTGAAATTGCTGTTCTATTATTCTTGTTTTCTAAATCTTAAAAAAGTGTAACGCATATAGCCGTTGACAGCATGCATTAAAAAAATATTATAGTTTGGGTTTAAAAACGGGAAAAATAACGATGGGGTATAACTTAATTTGAGAGATATTCTCTGAAATAATTTTGTTTTTATAAGATATTTAGACATCTTTACTGGAAAACGAGACAAATACCAATGAATACTTTTTTTTTGCTTGGCAGTGAAAGTGTAATTTGACGTTCTGCTCGAGGAATCCAATGTTTTTAACACTGAAGGTTATGAAAGTGTGAATTTTTTATTTTTTTCATGCATTTTTTTCTTTCTGTCTAATCAGATGAGGAAAGTGTCAGGATAAGATAACGCTTGTAGTGGTCAGGGAAGGGCCTTGAAAAGTCAAACCTCTCTGTCTGTCTGTCTCCTACTCTACTCTCAGCTCATTACCGAATAACTTGTCTTTCTACAAAAGCCTGAAAATCCACTTAAGTTTCATTTACTGATATCCTGTTTCTTCGCCTCTGTGCTATTAAAGATTTATGCCCCTCCATAACCCGGCGAGATCGTCACTTTTGCCCATTATACGCTATAACGGTGTGTGTGATGTTGTTCCTCTTGTGGATGAGGGTCTAAAAGCTCTGTGAGAGAAGCTTTATGCTGTTATTTATTTTTTTATACAGCCATGCAAAGAGGAGACGAGCTTCCTCTGTCCATTTCCAATGGCTCCTGCAGGTCTGGTTTGCTCTGCCATGAAAACATGATTACAAGGCATTTTTCCTCTTTATAACATGGTCAATAAAATCCCAAATAATTATTGCAACAATTATACACTCGAATTGTTGGGCCCCATGCTGATGCAACACTTTTGAATGCTAATGAATTATGGGTAATCCGAATACAGATGATATATGCATTTTCTCATAGTCTGTAAGGGTCCATTATTCAGTTTTTTTTTTTATAGCATTTTCTCCAGAAGTCCATAATGTCAAGCTTTGTTGCACCAAAAGTTTGAATTTTAGTTTTACTTGTCAATCATACACCAGCGCTCTGACCCTGTATATTAAACAGGCTATTGTTATCACACCTTAGGATTTTTGATTTATGACTAACAGCTATACAGTTGGTAAATACTGAATATGTACTGATGTGAATCATGGGCAGTCATGCAATAAATGGATAGTTCACCCAAAAATGAAAAATCTGTCATTTGCTCACTTTCAAGTTGTTCCAAACCTTTATGAGTATCTTCTGTTTAACAAGTCAAGTCACCTTTATTTATATAGCGCTTTTAACAATACAGATTGTGTCAAAGCAACTGTACAGCATTAATTAGGAAAATAGTGTGTCATTAATGCAAAATTACAATGGTAAACACTCAATTTTCAGTTAAAGGCAGTTCATCATTGAATTCAGTGATGTCATCATCCAGCTCAGTTCAGTTTAAATAGTATCTGTGCAATCAAGTCGACGATGTCGCTGGAAATTAAGTGTCCCCAACTAAGCAAGCCAGAGGCGACAGCGGCAAGGAACCAAAACTCCATCGGTGACACAATGGAGGAAAAACCTTGGGAGAAACCAGGCTCAGTCGGGGGGCCAGTTCTCCTCTGGCCAGACGAAACCAGCAGTTCAAGTCCAGGCTGCAGCAAAGTCACATTGAGCAGAGGACTCAACTGGTTCCTGTGGTCTTGTCCCGGTGGCCGTCTAGGAGACAAGGTCTTTACTGGGGATCTGTCTCTGGGGCTCATCTAGTTGTCCTGGTCTCCGCTGACATTCATGGCTGTCGAGGTCATCTCGAACCGGACTGGTTCCGGGTGACTGCAGTGACCATCTGATCTGGATACAGACTGGATCTGGTGGCTACGGTGACCTCGGAATAAGAAAGAAACAGACTAATATTAGCGTAGATGCCATTCTTCTAACGATGTAGCAAGTACATCGGTTGTTATGGGAAGTTCTCCCAGTTCCGGTTGTCCTAATTAATGTAGCCTAACAATCCTTTAACGGATTTGAATATTAGAAATGTGTTAGCAGCATAACAGTGACAGCTAACACTGTGTTTCCTGATGATATCTGCCAAGGATAACATGTAAAGCATGAAAAGTAACGGCCCTAGTACTGAGCCTTGAGGTACTCCATACTGCACTTGTGATTGATATAAGATATCATATCTAACAGTTTGAAAAGTTTGAAGACTGGTAAGTGATGCCATTGAATCTGAACAAATCACTACCTTATTTGGCATCACTTCTTCTACCCAACTAAGTGCCATTTGAATTGCCACCATTTCGGCTGTGTGTACTGATGTCCCATCCGTTAACCTTCCATATTTTCCAATTTTAAATTCTGGAACATAGAATGCAGATCCAGTACGACCTATTTCTGGGTTTCTTGAGCCATCAGTGTCTATTGGCAGAAATGCATAATAAACTGTTCTGATATATTCTGTTGAATGGGTTTTGATATCAATGTCAATCTGTCCTTTTTTAATATATTCATGAATTTGAAAATCAACTTTAGGTTGACTGAAAAACCAAGGAGGTATTGGGGAAATTGTAACTGTTGGTGAAAATGTAATATTATTTAGTGACATTTTTGCAGCCCAATCCTTTACTTCCCATGCAAACCCTGTTCGTGTTAAGTTCATTGTCTCCCAACTCCCCTCTAATATTGATTTTGTCGGATGATCTGAATTATGCCCTTGTAAATTGATCCAGTAAGCAACAGATAATTTTTTACGTCTTATTTCTAATGGGGACTCTCCTGTTTCAACTTGCATTGCTGAGATTGGAGTTGTTTTAATTGCACCTGTTATACATCTCAAAGCTCGTGCTTGAATAAGATCTAACTTTTTAAGCATACTGATTGAGGCAGATCCATATATAATACATCCATAATCTAAAACAGATCGTAGAAGTGCACAGTATAAGGTGATCATTGATTGTTTATTTGCCCCCCATTCTTGGCCTACTATACATCTCATTAGATTTAGTACTTTACTACATTTCTTTTCAATGTAGTCAATATGGATTTTCCATGTTAATTTAGAATCAAACCACAGACCTAAATATTTAAATTTTGTTACCCTTTCTAACGGTTGTTTATATAAATAAAGTTTAATATTTTCTGCGATCCTTCTTTTTGTAAAAAACTGACAACACGTTTTGGATATAGAGAATCTGAATCCCCATTCCACTGACCATTTCTCTACGCCCTCTATTGCTTCCTGAATTTTACCAGAAGGTCTAAAGGTCTAAAAGTTGATGGTAGCCATTTACTTCCATAGTATTTATTTTTTTTCATACTATGGAAGTCAATGACTACCAGCAACTGTTTGGTTACCAACATTCTTTAAAATGCCTTCTTTATGTTTCACAAAAGAAAGAAACTTATACAGGTTTGGAACAACTTGAGGGTGAGGGCATGATGACAGATTTTTCATTTTTGGGTGAATTATCCATTTAATGAGCTTGTGGTTGTGATAAAAAAATATTTCTTGATGAGTCAGTTTTGCATTATAGTTTTCATAAAAGCTTTCGGTGGATCAGGGAGGGTGCTTTACATAGTGCACATTAGAGTATTGTTACATAGTACATCAAAATCTTATTTCAAAAGAGTAAGGAAAAATTATATTTTACATGATACAACCTTTCATGCAAAGACATTATTCCTTTTTTCTCTTCCACTGTGAAGCTAAACTCTCCTCTAGTGCTTACTGTATGTGTGAATATAGTTGAATAAAGCACATTACTTTTTTTGTAGTTGCACATTTAGTCTCACATTGCTTCCTTTTGTGATGATTTTGAAAATTAATAGTACTTTTGAAGTTGTAGTGCATTAATGTTTTTCATACTGTAATAGTGTAGCTTTTCCAGGTATCACATTTTTTCAGTGAGTGGATTTGATTGTTACAAAACTCAATCTCAGTCTCTTTTTGTCATGTTTGCGTTACACCTTTTATTATTTTTTTACATGTATTTTTTTAATGAAAAACTGTTTAATTTGGTTATTCATATTAAGGTTTTTCTAGGACAAAATGCCTAGCTCATTGTGTTTATTCATCCTGAAATAGGCTTTATAGTTGAAAGTCTGGCTATGTGAGATTTATATAATGCTTATCTGTTTATTAAATTGATAGTGTCTTTTTTCCATCCATTATTATATTAAACCTGAAATGAAAGCTTTATGTTCATTTTAGAGTCATGTATACTGTATAGCCCTTTCCACCATAAATATTGTTTAAAAGCAGTTTTACAGAGGATTGTTCCTTACAAACCCCCAGAGCGAGCTAAAGGCGACAGTGGTGAGTAGAAAGATCACAAATAAAATTATGTGAGCACATGCAAATAAGTTGCAAGTGAGCTTAACATAAATAGTTTTTTTCCCTGACAATTATATGCACTATTTCTGTTTTTAACTATCAAGACCCGACTGTCAATAGAATGAAGTATTATGCTTTTCAGTTATTCTTTAGGATGCAGAATGAAACAGTGAAGCAGTTTCTTCTACACTTTTTCCCTCTCTGAAACAGGATTTTGAAAGCCACTGGACTACGGTATAAATTTAGGGTCAATACCGAGGTACCAGAGGCTTGTATCATACTGAATTTTGGTATCGATCCAACCCCACTACTGTATTCTGCTGTTCACTTTATCTGTAATACCACGTACAACTTGGCAGTGAAAGCTCACCAGTCTTTTTCGCAGTGGGAGAGACCGAGAGAAAGGTCTCTTATATCAGCTGACATAACCAGCAGACAGATGATCATTTTTTCTTAAAGGTCACAGAACGTACTAAACGGCAGCAAGCAGTATTATTGGAGCAGCCGATCGTATTTTATTCGCATTTGCCCACTGGGTCTTCAGCTGTATTCTATGGCGTGTATTGCTGTCTTCCATTTAGTGAGGCTGTTTCTATCTTTACCTCCCTGCCTGGCTCTCCAGGTTAATTTTCTCTCACTCTCCTTCTCTCTTTTTAATGAAACTCTTCTTGTTCCTCATGCTGTTTACTATTGTTCTCCATTCAAGCCGTTTGAGTCCTGACCTGCTGTTGGACTTGGTGCTCATTAAGGTTGGCACAGGCACCGGGTCTTTTGGTTCGTTACATCTCTGACCCATGAGCAGGTTTGAGTGGTGTAGCTCATTAAAGACAGCGGTTCACGCTCATGCACCCCCTCCTCTCCTCCATGGTTAGCTTTTCTCGCCTGGAAACTTTTCACGGCGGGCAGTCTGTTCTTTGCTCGCTCTTTCACTCCTGCTTTTGTCTGAAACCCATTAGCTGAGATGTCTTGGTGGTGCTGAAGCCTGCGAGGGTTTTCAGATGGGTTGCTGAGTTAAGGTGAATTAAAACCACCTGCACGAAACCCCAGACCTGCAATTATACTCAGTGTGTGTGTTTTAATCAAAAATGGCAGTTGATAAGCATTATGGGTTTTCAGTATGCGATTCATTGTTGAATTGCTGTATACAGGTGCATCTAAAAAAATGTGAATATCGTGGAAAAAGTTCATTTTTTTTGTAACTTATTTCAATAAGTGAAGCCTTCATATATTCTATATTCATTACATGTAAAGTAAAACATTTCAAAAGTTTTTTTTTTGTTTTCATTTTGATGATTAGAGCTTAACAGCTCATGAAAGTCAAAAATCCAGTATCTCAAAATATTAGAATATTTCCTAAGAAAAAAAAAAAAAAAGGATTTGCAAAACAGAAAAGCTCAAGTTCTTTAAAGTATGTTCATTTATGCACTCAATACTTGGTCGGGGCTCCTTAAGCACAAATGACAGCATCAGTGAGGTGTGGCATGGAGCGATCAGCCTGTGGCACTGCTGAGGCACTATTGAGCCTTCAGCTCGTCTGTA
Source organism: Sinocyclocheilus anshuiensis (assembly GCF_001515605.1). Taxonomy (NCBI): domain Eukaryota; kingdom Metazoa; phylum Chordata; class Actinopteri; order Cypriniformes; family Cyprinidae; genus Sinocyclocheilus; species Sinocyclocheilus anshuiensis. Next base: position 146,190 of record NW_015539968.1, read on the forward strand.
TTGTTGGATTGACTGTTTCTCATCTTTCTCTTGAAAATATCCCATAGATTCCATATGGGGTTCAGGTCAGGCATGTTGGCCAGCTTCAGTCCACTCCTTGTGAAGCTCTACCAAGTGTTTGAATCGGCTTTGCTTGACAGTATTCTCAAGCTCGCGGTCATCCCTGTTGCTTGTGCACCTTTTCCTACCCAATTTCTTCCTTCCAGTCAACTTTGTATTTAAGTTGACAAGTTCAACTTTTTATTCAAGTAGTTGCCAAGGAAACATATACTTTTTAAGTTTTTAATGTTTATTAGTCTTTTTTCAGTTTTAATATTCCTTCTTTTTTATTTCAGTTTAGTAACTTAAGTTTTAGTTTTAATTTTAGTACTATAGCTTAACTTTATTTTATTTCGGTTAGTTGCCAAGGAAATAATATATATATTACATACATATACATATTACATATAAGAGGTTGACCGATAGTGGATTTTGCGATACGTGGACCACAATACCGATTAATTAACCGATAGTTTTTAAAATGGATACTGAACAAAAACTAAAATAATGCATAATGCTTAAAAACAGTACTGAACCATACTAGTAGTAGTAGTAATAATAATAATAACAATTTTGAAATTAACACACTCTAACAAGGAACAATACTTTCATTACACAGCTTTCATTAATCTTAATGTTACAAATGGACTCTTATTTTAAAGTGTTACCATTTCATTTCAACAGTCATGCTTAAAGATGCACATCTTTAAATATATACACAAAGACCATAGCATTAAAATTATATACATTTGAATATTGTATGTATACTCTCACACTTTAACTTCTTCTATTCTTGAACACTTGATGGTTATCCAATCAAAATAAAAGTGCAGCGCTGAGTCTAGGAGAACTCACCGGTATCACACACACTCCAGACGTGTCGCGTTCAATTCGAGCAGCGGTCTAAAACAGTTTATTTAATCACCAAACGGACACAAGTTTACTTCAAGAATGAATGAACAATAAGGCATAGATGAGTTTGAAGTTTGGTGTTTAAAAAACGGAGCAAACGGAAAGAGAAAGCACAATCTATATTATAGCTCTATAAATGAAGCATTAACAACAATTCGGGACTAATATAATGGAATTTAATGGAAAACTATGTGAATGGCGCTCTGTGGCGCGGCAGGATTTTCTGTCGGCTGCATTTAAATCCGCGTC
>NW_015539968.1:148133-162758 GCF_001515605.1 Sinocyclocheilus anshuiensis
GGATCGACTGTTTCTCATCTTTCTCTTGAAAATATCCCATAGATTCCATATGGGGTTCAGGTCAGGCATGTTGGCTGGGCAGTCAAGCACAGTAATATCATGGTCAGCAAACCACTTGGAAGTGGTTTTGGCACTGTGGGCAGGTGCTAAAGTCCTGCTGGAAAAGGAAATCAGCATCTCCATAAAGCTTGTCAGCAGATGGAAGCATAAAGTGCTCCAAAACCTGGTAGACGGCTGCATTGACTTTGGACTTGATAAAACACAATGGACCAAGCAGCTTGGATTCTGTGTCTCTCCAGTCTTCCTCCAGACTCCAGACCTTGATTTCCAAATGAAATGCAAAATTTACTTTTATCTGAAAAGAGCAACAGTCCAGTTCTTTTTCTCCTTAGCCCAGGTAAGATGCTTCTGACGTTGTTTCTGTTTCAGAAGTGGCTTGGTAGCCCTTTTCCTGAAGACGTCTGAGAGTGGTGACTCTTGATGCACTGACTCCAGCTTCAGTCCACTCCTTGTGAAGCTCTACCAAGTGTTTGAATCGGCTTTGCTTGACAGTATTCTCAAGCTCGCGGTCATCCCTGTTGCTTGTGCACCTTTTCCTACCCAATTTCTTCCTTCCAGTCAACTTTGTATTTAAGTTGACAAGTTCAACTTTTTATTCAAGTAGTTGCCAAGGAAACATATACTTTTTAAGTTTTTAATGTTTATTAGTCTTTTTTCAGTTTTAATATTCCTTCTTTTTTATTTCAGTTTAGTAACTTAAGTTTTAGTTTTAATTTTAGTACTATAGCTTAACTTTATTTTATTTCGGTTAGTTGCCAAGGAAATAATATATATATTACATACATATACATATTACATATAAGAGGTTGACCGATAGTGGATTTTGCGATACTGATAGCTAGGTTGGACCACACTGGCCGATACCGATTAATTAACCGATAGTTTTTAAAATGGATACTGAACAAAAACTAAAATAATGCTTTATTAAAAAAACAGTACAGTAACAGAACCATACTAGTAGTAGTAGTAATAATAATAATAAAAATGTTGAAATTAACACACTCTAACAAGGAACAATACTTTCATTACACAGCTTTCATTAATCTTAATGTTACAAATAGACGCTTATTTTAAAGTGTTACCATTTCATTTCAACAGTCATGCTTAAAGATGCACATCTTTAAATATATACACAAAGACCATAGCATTAAAATTATATACATTTGAATATTGTATGTATACTCTCACACTTTAACTTCTTCTATTCTTGAACACTTGATGGTTATCCAATCAAAATAAAAGTGCAGCGCTGAGTCTAGGAGAACTCACCGGTATGTAGAACTTTGCAGTGAAAGCTCACTAGTCTTTTGCAGTGGGAAAGACTGAGAGAAAGGTATCTTATATCAGTTGACATAACCAGCAGTCAGATTATCATTTTGTCTTATAGGTATTGGCTTAAAAGTATAAAATTATAATTTTTTTATAGTTTTAGTTTTATCAACAATCTTAACCTGTCATGAAGACATCCTTTCTGAAATGATCATTAGTTATGACATTCGTTTATTGATGAGTTGTGTCCGGATCTAGCTTTCCAAGCTGCGATTAGAAAATAACTGACAATTTCCATTGATTAGGCCTGAAGTGTCGCATCTCTCTCTCTGGAGACATGATTGTGATTATCCTGCAGACGCTGCAGTACATGCATGCAGCCCAAAACTCCTGTGAGAGCGATGTAAGTGAGAGGTTGCTGAGATAAGGGAGATAGACGCCGTCCTGGTTATAGATCTGCGGTTTAGAAGTGTTGAAACACTGGTTCTAATTGCAGTGGAAGTGTGATTTCACTTTGCTGAGGTAGTGGAGAGAACAGAAGGTGTTTGGACATTAGAAAAAAGATGTTACATTAGTGTATTGACGCAAAAAATGCATATACGTTTAGTGCCCATTCTCCCACTACTGTGAGTCTCTTTTGGCCAGGCAAGTTCAAATTTTTCTAGCAAATTCTTTTTTCATGAAAACAGATTTGGATAAATTCAGCATTAAATCACTTGCTCACCAGTGGATCCTCTGCAGTGAATGGGTGCCGTCAGAATGAGAGTCCAAACAGCTGATAAAAACATCACAATAATCCACAAGTAATTCACACCACCGCCAGTCCATCAATTAACATCTTGTGAAGTCAAAAGCTGCGTGTTTGTAAGAAAGAAGTCCGGCATTAAGGTGTTTTAACGTTAAACTGTCGATTCCAGCCAAAATACTATAGTGCATAATCCATAACACTTCCTCCAGTGAAAAAGACCATCCTCTGTTGTCTTCTCACCTCAAAATCCAACAATATATTTTTGACTGTTTTCACTTGTAAACAGTCCTTGATCTGTGCGTGTATCTCTCTACTGATTCAGATGAGACTACTTTCACTGGGGAAAGCAATATTATATAATAAATATAATATAATAAAATATAATAAAACCACTCTACACATAATTTTAGGCAGAAGCAATGGTTATCAAGTGTCTTAATGTCGGATTTTTTTTTTTTTTAAACAAGCAGCTTTTCACTTTACAAAACTTTAATTGACTGACTGGAGATTTTTTTTTATCAGCTGTTTGGACTCTCATTCTGATGGCACCCATTCACTGCATTGGTGAGCAAGTGATGTAAAATATGCCTATATTTTAAACTTTGTTAGTGATTCTTTCCTAAGTATCTTCGAATCTGATTAGCAACAGAGGCTTTTCGGTTGAAATGATGGACACTCTTTTAACTAAAATCAGAGCAAATGTATAAATATTTAAGTATATATTTTGAATATGGCCAAAAAACTGGAAAGTTTTTTGCTTTGTCGCCAAGCCCTATGCACCGTCGCTACTGCGGTGGGTAACATATTGAATGTTGGGTGTGTGTATAGTCACTTGTTTAGCTTGCAATATGGTAGTTATCAAATGTTCTCTGTGTTAGATGCTGTTGGAAACAGGAGATGGCTGCGATAGGAGACGGAGAAAGTTTATGTGTGTGTGTGTTGTCTTTGTTCTCCCTTCAGTAGAATCAGATAAGGGTTTCAGAGAGGAGATACGAAAGCCATTCGAGCTCATTTTACACATCCAGACACATGAGCCCAATCCACAGCGAGACACAAACACTCAGGAAGATTGAGTGTCCGGCCTCAGCCGAAGAACGGATCAAAGAATCAGTCCCGCATCTCAGACCGAGAGAAGGAAACGAGGGCCAGACGGATGAGCGTGAACCTTGTTTTGTGGCTGTGAGAGATTGAGGGAAAAAGAAGGACGAAAGAGGGGAAAAAATAACGAATCAGCTCCATGGGTGAACTCATTATGAGAAATCAACGAGGCACAAAAATGCTCTTTTATCAAACTCTGACACCTGTAAACAGGACAACAACCCACTGGGATAATGCTGTAATGATAGGTATGTGTGAGTGAGAGAGTGTTTATGTTGCACCCTAATAGTCTGTTCTTTGAAAAATAACACTTAAGAGTCCACCGACAGGGTGCCACGGTCCCTTTAAAACACAATGTAGGCTGATCCGATAAAGAATGGATTGAGCTTTTTATATAGGGCAAAGTAATATGTCTAATTGATTTAGATTATTTATTCAGACATGTATCCATGCATACAGCATACGACTTACTCTTGTAAAATTAAATTGCTGGTGCAAAATTGCTCTTAAGATTTGAAGGTTGGTGTAATACAGAATAACAGTATCAGTAATCTAAAAAAAAACACATAAACTTGCACTTAGGGTGTTTAAACAAACTTTTAGTAAGTTTTATGAACTTGCATGGGCACCAGGGAAATGTTCCTGAGAATGCTTGAAAGAAGGGTCTGGTGTTTTTGTGTATTATACAATTTGCCATATGTTTTATTGACACACTAGCATTTAAATGTTAAGGGTCAGTTAGATTTTCATTCATTTTTTAAAATATATTAATACTGTTATTCAGCAAGGATGCATTAAATTGATCAAAAGTGGCAGTAAATACATTTGTAATGTTGCAAAACATTTCTATTTCAAATAAATGCTGTTCTTTCAAACTTCCTTTTCAGCAAAGAATCCTGAGAAAAATGTATCAAGGTTTCCAGCACACCTGTTTTCAACATTGATAATAATACTTAATGTTTCTTGAGCAGCAAATTAGCATATTAGAATGATTTATGAAGGATCATGTGAAAATTCAGCCCACATTTTTGAATGGTCGTGTAATTTGTCTACTACACTATAATTTGTTTGACATTGCCGTTTGTCTTCACAGAAATTGCTCTTGCTGAGCATTTGAGATTGTTTTGCATCACTTGCAGCCCTAAACCAAATCGACAAAAACCTGAAACAAAACATACTTGTGCTCAGACTGATCGTGCAAATATACTACTATTTCAAAGCTGAATTTTTATTTACAGAGCAAAAAATGTGTGGATTTTGAGTCCAAATATTTTTTGGATCATGTCATCAAACCCAGTGTGAAATGCTTGCATGATCAGCTATGTTGACTTTATTAAGACGGACCGCATCCCAAGTTCCCGATACTCCACCAAACTCCCAACATCATCAGGAAAGCGTTTTCAGGCTGTTGACTTTCGTAAGATTTCCCACATTCGTTTGTGCATTCGCAGTAGGGGAGTGCAGGCACCTCCAGAACGCACACAGCTGCAGCTCTAGCAGGACTTCTATTTCCTCGTGTGTTGCAAGAAGACGTTCAACTGGAATCCCAGCGGTGTCCATCAAACAAACCTCGCTGTCGTTCAGCAAATATTACTCAGGCTGTTTATCCAGGCTTTCCCCGCCTAGAATAAACAAGCACTGATTAATTAATGACAAACACACACAGAGATGAGATGCAAACAAACACACGCTTGCATATCCACAGAATTAACAGACGTGCACTCGCTCACGGGGCGACTTTGCTCTTGTGTAGTTTAGATCAGCACACTGCACACCTGTCTTGGTCTAATTTAAATTGCCGTACTTCGAAACAGCTGGGTACAGCTCTGTCAAACAAACACAAATAACAAACACCCATCCCCACAGACGGCTGAATTATCATATTTATGGTGTCTTGTGACCCCGTGAGCTCTGTAATAAAGTGCTCTGATTCTGATCGGATGGGTGTTTGATACACAGATGATGTCTAAGTGTGTGGGGAGATTTGAGAAGAAAGGAAACACATGGGGGTTGAGAATTTGCATGCATGTATGTGTTTGTATGCATTGCGCCGCTCAGAGAAAAAAGCATACACTCTTAAAAATAAAGGTGCTTCACGATTCCATAGAAGAACCTTTTTGTCTAAATGGTTCCATAAAGAACCTTTAACATCTGAAGAACCTTTCTGTTTCACAAAAGGTTCTGTGTGGCGAAAGAACGTTCTTCAGATTATAAAAAGGTAAGAAAGATGGTTCTTTAAAGAACCTTTGACTGAATGGTTATTTGTGGAACCAAAAATGGTTCTGCTATGGCATCGCTGTGAAGAACCTTTTAAGCACCTTTATTATTAACAGTGTATCAATGACTTGAAACTCTTGAAAATAAAGGTTCCAAAAGAGGGTTTTCACAGCAAGAACTATTTTTGCTTCCCAAAAGAGCCTTTCAGTGAAAATCTTTTAAAATAACCATTTTTTTGTGTGCGAGCAACGTTTAAAAATGACTTTTTTCCACTATAAAGAACCTTTTGTGGAATGGAAAGATTCCACACATTTAAAAATAAAGGTTCTTTACTGGTATTGATTATAGTTTCATGAAGAACTATAAAGAACAAAATGTTCTTTATATTGAAAAAAGTTTCTTTAAATTAATAAAATGTTCTTCATAACAAGAAAAATGGTTCTTTTAGGAACTGTTCACTGAAGGGCTCTTCACTCTTAAAAATAAAAGTTCTTTATTGGCATCAATGGTTCTATGAAGAACCTTGAACATCCATGGAACCTTTCAGATGCAGAAAAGGTTCTTTAGATTTTTTCAATGTTCTTCAAAATGGTTATTTTAGGAACTGTTCACTGAAAAGTTATTTGGGGAACCAAATATGGTTCTTCTATGGCATCACTACAAAAACACCCTTTTGGAACGTTTATTTTTAAGAGCGTTTGGGGAACCCAAAATGGTTATTCTGTGGCATCTCTATGAAAACAATTTTGGAATGTTTTATTTTTTCAAGTGCATAGATGTTAAAGGTTCTTTAGTGAACCATCAATGCCAATAAAGAACCTTAATTTTTAAGAATCTTCATTTTTAGAAGAACCATTTTAGGTTCCCCAAAGAACCTTTCAGTGAACAGTTCTTAAAATAACCATTTTTTACTTGGTGTATGCAAGATATAGTTCCATGAAGAACTCATCCATGAAACCTTCCCATTGCATAAAAGGTTCTTTATAGTGGTAAAAGTTTCTTTAGATTATTAAAATGTTCTTCACATCAAGAATACATGCTTGTTTTAAGAACTGTTCACTGCAGGGTTCTTTGGGGAACCAAAAAATGCTGGTTCAACGTTAAAGGTTCTTTACTCAACCATCAATGCCAATAAAGAACCTTTTTTAAGTGATCAGTTGAATACTATTTTAAAAATGTAAAGAACGTTGTTACACAATAAAGAACCTTTTGTGGAATGGAAACGTTCCATGCATGTTAAAGGTTCTTTTTGAACCATCAATGCCAGTAAAGAACCTTTTAAGAGTGTAGAGATGAAGGATATTTTCTCATGATAGACAGAGTGACTAGGACTAAAACATGCTAAGTTAAACTCTGAGAGCCATAATTTCTCCAGTATAATATGTATTGCTGTGTTTAACTAATACTGATTGTTTTCCCAGTAGCAGGAAAGTAGCACTTGGCTTTAAGCAGGACGCATGCTATTAAACAGTGACATTACCAACACAACTGACTGTATGTCACTGTCTAAAGCATTTCCGATATGGCTGCCACCCAGCTGTGACAGGAAGGACGATCCATCAGCGGAAAAGGGTTCTGTCTTTGTGAGGCAGTATTGAGTGAGAGCGCAGTTGGATGGGATTCTCTGCCTACCTCGTCTGAGCTATTGATTCACCTCAGGTGAATTTATGGTGACATTCCTGTAGTTTGCACAAAGGGAAAAGCATTGATGTCTTTGTGGAAATCAATCACCAGTCTGAACAGCTCATCAATAGGAAAGAGTGACCTGTTTGACTTGGATTTCAGGATGTCAGAAGTTTAAAAGTGTACACACAGACATTCTTTAAAATAACCCAACTTGGACCACTTTCATACTGTCCCTGGCCTTTTTTAGTTTTGATGGGGTCTTAGTCCAATTTCTATTTTTCTTTTTCTGTGTCGATTTCACTTGTGTGAATGCTTGTGAATGCATGTTTTAACCAAACCCCACTGCAGATTTAAAACTAATCTAAGACTGTACTGAGGTGGCATTCCAAGATCTCAGATTCAGTCTGAATCTCTTTGAAGAGGTTCAGTTCACTTTTAATGTTCATGTATGTCACAATTCATTCAAATTGCGCTCAGATTTGCACACAACTGCTGTAGTCACTAGAGATCCAACATCTGTCCCTGAAAGACTACCACGGCATGCTAGTGGATTTTAAAGTGGATCAAACTCTACAGCTTTGTTGAATTCCACTAAAAGCATGGTATTGATGCATGGCTTGGATTACACTTGTTTGAGCTTTTAGGTTAAAATTATTACATTGCCTCCCGCAGTCTCTAGTACACATGTAATGAACATTATTTCAGTCTCCCCAATACAATGAAGATATCCTGGAATTCACTACACATTTTTTTAAAACACATGATTGACCAATCAGAATGAAGTATTCCAGAGAGCCACATAGTAATGTTAATTGTCAGCAAAATGTTTGTTTAATGAAAGTAGTGCACCATCTGAGTTCTCCTGAGCAGACTGCTTTTGTCAGATGGTGTGTGCCTTTGAGTTGTTAATGTCCCCGGGATGTCATGATTTATTTTGTAGAAGAGAGAGTGTGCAGTAGTTGGCATGACACATTTGTGCCGTCTGCAGCCGAGAACTTCCCCTTCTTTTATTAGAACAGCAGTTATCAACTCATGAGATTCTGTCAGCACCTGAAGTTTTTGTTATTCCTTTGTAAGAGAAACGCTCTATTTTTATCAAGGCACTTTTTGAAAGAAGACTCTTTATGTTCACTAAGGCTTCATTTATTGCAAAAAATACAGTACTATTGTGAAATATCATTACAATGTAAAATAACTGTTTTCTATTTGAATATATTTCATTTTCAGCATCATTACTCCAGTCTTCAGTGTCACATGATCCTTCAGAAAAATGCTTTTAGTTTTATCATTGCAAATGGTCTGTGTGGGCTTTTTTGAAGCTTTACATCCTGAAGGTGTACATAGTACTCTTCATTGAAATCCTGTTTTTAGTCTTTTCTTTTTACATAATTTACATCAATTTCATGATTATTTCTGTCATTATTCACAAGTTTGATTGGTAATGACTGGTGGTTATTTACTTATTTCATCAGTGATTTCAGTGGCACTGGGCTTGGAAAACAAATCTTTAGAGCAATTTTCTATGTTTGAAATGAATTTTCCAAACTCACATCCCTAAAGTTTGGTGCTACTCAACTGGTTTTGCTTCAAGATCCAGATTTTACATTAGTCACAAAGAATGATCTAACACAATACCATAATTGATTATTGCACAACATGGAGAAAAAATCCTTAAAACCAGACATTGACATATTTTTAATAAAACATGAACATGACTTGGCTTATTTAAAAAGGTCAGTGTTGGTTAATTATCCTATTCTTTTTTTTTTTTCTGTCCTAACTATGCATGGTTATATGGTTAGTTACATTGTATTATTGGCATTAAGCATAATTTTCCCCTATTGTCAGCTAGCCTATCAGAACCCACGACCTGTTTTTTGGGCCACAACCCAGCAGTTGTGAACCACTGCCTTATGTTTCAAACCAGACATTGACATATTTTTAATAAACCATGAACATGACTTGGCTTATTTAAAAAGGTCAGTGTTGGTTAATTATCCTATTCTTTTTTTTTTTCTGTCCTAACTATGCATGGTTATATGGTTAGTTACATTGTATTATTGGCATTAAGCATAATTTTCCCCTATTGTCAGCTAGCCTATCAGAACCCACGACCTGTTTTTTGGGCCACAACCCAGCAGTTGTGAACCACTGCCTTATGTTTCACAGATACTGTGTGTTAAAATAAGAGGATATAAAACAGAGGGCCAGAGAGATAAATGGGACATAAAACCTGCGATGTTCCAGTGCTGTTCTTTAAACACATTACTCGCTTGGCAGGCGCTTTGCCTCACAGTTAGGAAGTTGTTCCAGTGAGGCCTGTGGGTTAAACTCCCCAGATTGGCAGAAAAAAACGATGAGGGGGAATCAGGCTGCCCTAAGCTATCCTACAACGATTGAGCCTTGTGAGAGCGATACGGTACTTAAAACATGACCATTCACACTTCAAAAGTAAGATTTATGCTTGTAAACATGTAGTATGAAGGATCATTATTGGTATTGGTATACTGCTACATCATTATTTTTTCCCCTTTTTTCATCACTGCTGATGAGTTTGGTTGAGGGCTATTATAGTTAACTAAAACTAAAACCATAAAAACATGTGTTACTTGAAATAAAATTAACGTTAACTAAAAATAAAATATATATAAAAAAAAACTGAATTATTTGATTTCAGCTGCCAAAGCAACATTTCTGATTTTCATTTAGTGTAATGATGTACTAACCAAAACTGAAATAAATATGATTGAAACTATATAAAAAAAAAAACTGATAAAAATAACAAAAACTCACTACAAAATGATTAAAATGAAAATGAAAACTATAACAGTATCTATCAGTAACCTATGTTTTTTCTTCAAACATTTTTCTATGAATACTGTGTGAAGGCTTTTTTCTTTTTTGGTATTTGATCATTAATATATATATTTTGAGCCTACGCACTAAAGCTATGTCGATAGAAAAGCTTTTTAGTGTTTGCCACGGACGTCTCAGCTCTTTTTAGCCTTTAGATTAACCTTCATCACACACAGTCAGTCCTACCTCAGACTCATTTCAATGGTTCTAAATGGAGCTTCCTTAGCACTCTCACATAAAAAAGTGGGCGTCTTAATCCGTAATTCATATCGTTTACTTAATTTAATTTCACATAAGAGAATTACAGCCACCCGAGTCTCTGGACAAACACTCAGAAAACCAACATATATGCCAATATATATATATACCTCTGTATATATGCTATACATGTATCACAGAAAAAGCACAATACTGATACTCGTGACACCTTGATGTGTAGCATGATTATCATATCAATTTACTGTGGTATTTACATGGTTTTCCAAGGTACTAATACCTTTAGATATTACTGTTGAACTATGTATAAAATATAATATTTAGTAAATTTTATTATTAAAACCCCCTTTTATTGATCATCAAGATGCTAAAATGGTTAATTAAGTGCATTTTAATATACGTTTGGTCCCTTTATTGTTAAACTAGTTTAAGTATTAGGTCATGTGTATCATAACAGATGAGTCTCGACTGTCTCATAGTTTTCATCATGACTCACGAATGTAGCGATTGAAGGCTATATTGTGTTGTGTCCAAAGCGAGAGCCTGTTGTATCAACAGCGCTAACATGGCTAAGCTTGACACTGAGACTTCCTCTCAATTCACGTCAATGAAACTGAAAGATTGAGAATCTCTTTTTCTGTTCATTGTCAGAAATAAATCCAGGTGATTTCACTGGAAGATTAGTGCTAGTTTGATGGTTCAGATTAGCAGTGACAGCTCTGTTGTGCCGTTGCGGTCCGCTGGTTTCTTGAACAGACTCCGGTTGTAATAACAGGATCGGGGCACATCTGAGCCGGATAAATCATTTACCTCAAGGTTTGGAGACTGGGCGAGTCTACAGTTTCTGTCGTTACAAAAAACTGTTTGCATCTTTCACCATGCACTATATCATAAACTTGCTCTATGACACAACTTTTACTTTTCCGCTAACGTCACCTATTTTGTTAACCAAAAGCCGATTTAGCCATAAATAAATAAGTGATTTTAATTTCAGTTTTTTTTCTCTCTATGCAACATTTCTAATATTTGTATTGGATTTATTTATTTCTTTATTTTTATTTCAATTACTGATACATATATTATATTTTTAGTTTTAGTGAACATTAAAAACACTGCTTTGGATATTTGACAACTTTCCAGTTTTTGGGTAGAATACAAATGGGCCACAAAAAAAAAAAAACAGACTTAAAAGATTTGTTGTTGTTGTTTTCTTAGGTTGTCTACAGCACAGTTTGTGGTACCTTTTAGTGAAGTTGAATTAGACTTTTGGCAGATTAAGCTGTGTATTGTAGGTGGGTATTAACCACACGTCTGTTTATAGCAGTTTTCGGTGATTTTCCTTTTGATTGCCAGCTCCACACAGGAGACGTCAGGAAACTCAGCAGGAGAAATAACTGTCAGCTCATGGGTATTGACTGTAGATCTGATGATAAAAGATATTAAAAAATGTCTATTTTGGATCCAATCTTCTGAAAGCAAATGTCTCTGTGGGTTTCCTAATATCATGCATAATAAATATTTCAGTTTGTTCTTATCTGATTTTGAGAGTATTGTTAGAGTACAGTTTTTTTTTTTTTTTGGCTTTGTTCTAAAACATTGTGATCTACCTTTCTACATATACAATATTTGTGCAATAAAAAAATGCACAAATATTGGGTAAAATGGGAAATTTTAAATGTATCTATTTGGAAGTGTCTTTATTTCTTTGGTATTAAATTAATATTATTCAAATATACAATAATGTCAGTATTTTTTATTTTGAAAGAAGTCTTTTTAAATAAAAGGCTGCTTTTATTTAATCAAAATACAGTAAAAACTGTAAAATTGTGAAAAAGTATTAGAGTTTAAAATAGCTGTTTTCTATTTGAGTATAATTTAAAATGGAATTTATTCCTTTGATGCAAAGCTGAATTTTCAGCATCATTATTCAGCCTTCAGTGTCACATGATCTTTCAGAAATCATTTTAATATGATGATGTGCTGCTCAGGAAACATTTCTTATGAATGTTAAAAACTGTTGTGCTGTTTTTTTTTTTTTTGCTGTATTTATTTATTTTTTTATTTTTTTGTGGAAACCCTGATGCGTTCAGAATTCTTTGATGAATACAAAGTTCAAAATAACAGATTTGTTTTGTAACAATGTAAACTCTTTGCTGTCACTTTTATTCAGTTATGCATATTAAGTATTTAGTCAAAATAATTATGCTGCCTACATATTAAAACAGCATCAGGAGACATTTAATGCCACAAAATGTTGCGTCACTAGATTTTGAAACAGCTGTAGATTTTCATCAAGTACAAATGCGCCTGAGGCTCATAGACAGCTTAAAACATGCCGCTGTGCGTAAGCGACTGAGTTAAAGAGCAAGCACTCTTATATGACAGTGTGATGTCGAGATGGTTTTACACCATTAATATGACACTTCAGTTTACAATCTGCCAGTCTGTGTGTATCATGATAAACATTCACAGACTTGCTTTGAATTTCAATGCACCTCTTTTCAAAAGTAATTTTTTAGGACAGCACAGATGAAAATAGTTGTGTCAGCTACGTGACATTTCTGAACGAAATGGGATATTACATGAGAAATAATAAGGCAGGACTTGATTTTATATTAATCAGGAATTGATTGGATTGTGGAAATTGCATGTTATGTACCAGAATGGAGTCGAAATGAATCAGTTTGCTATAAACTGTGTCTAAATAGCTGTTTGATTGGTGAATGGTTCACAGTTAGATCAGAAACATGCTTTCAAGTGAATACGGTCACTTCATGTCTCCACACTTAGGGGTTGTTGAGTCCTTCCGAGTGTGTGTGTTTCTGTGCACCTCTTCAGTCACCAGCGTGTGGTCAATAAGGACGTCTCTGCATCAGCCCAGCTGGCTGGATGATCCAGCTTTCATCTCAATATCCTGCTCTCCTCTGGCTCCTCCAGGGATCTCAGCACAATGCCTCATTATCCGGAGAGAGATCATCCGCTGCCTGGGTACATGTCGCCTCTCACCAGCTCCAGTCAGGGTTAGGAAAGGAGATCTCCCTCTCTAAATTAAACATGGCTCCCGTAATGTAAGATCTCCAATAAAAGATGCCGAGCTAAGCAGCTCCCACAGGATTTGGGCTGAAATCAGTTAATTACTTTGTGATATGACAAATCTTAAGCCTGTGTAATTGGAGGCCCCCGCAGCAGACAGAAAGAGAGACCGATAGAGCCTCAGGTTAGTCTTTTTACAGAGTGGCACAATGCCGGCACACAGAGGCATATTGTCCGTCTTTGTTCCAGACACACACACACACACACACACACACACACACACAGGCTATGTTCCAATCTCTGGATGTCTATATGAGCAGCTGTCTTCTAAGGCAGCATCCGACCTGAAATGCAACCTCATAAGTGATTAAGTTGGAGTGCTCTAAATAGCGGCATGAGTTGAGCTAAATAAGCCCAATTTAGGATACAATGCTTTTTTCTGATTTTATTGTTATTTCAGGAAATGTTGTATTGACGTACAACAGCTTTGGAGATTTTTGTCTTTCAGTATTCAAGTGATCATCCACTAAACTTGCATGCCTGTGTCTTACATTGAAAAGCTGTCCTGGGTTGTTATCTAGATCAGTGGTTCTCAATTCCAGTCCTGGGGGCCCCCTGCTCTGCACATTTAGCATGTCTCCCTTATTTAACACACCTGACTGAGATCATCAGCTCCTTAGTTCAGTTCATGGATCTCTCTCCTAACGAGCTGATGATCTCAATCAGGTGTGTTAAATAAGGGAGACATGCAAAATGTGCAGAGCAGGAGGCCCCCAGGACTGGAATTGAGAACCACTGATCTAGATCGCCGCCGAGTCAACTGACTTGCCTTAAAAGGTTAGTTCACCCAAAAATGAAAATTCTGTCATTAATTACTCACCCTCGTGTTGTTCCAAACCCGTAAGACCTTCGTTCATCTTCATCTTCAGGCTCTTTGACCCTCCCATAGACAGCAAGGTAACTACCACATTAGGGTTGTGCCGATAGACGATAGTATCGTGTATCGACGATAGTCAGAGATATTGACAATAGCACATGTCTTTGTCAATAGTCAAGACGATATTAGGCTCATTCTCCTATAAATGTATTAAAATATTATTATTTTTAGGCGGCCTATTATAATTCGGCTATTATTATCATATTGCCCCGCTATTTCACTTCAGCACTGCATTCACACTCGCGCAAATGAGGATTAGAGCCTGTAGTCGGTGAAGGAGTCTCCAACCACAAACACAGACGTACATCGTCTGCTGATATAAGGTATTTCATTGCATTTTAACAAGTAATCTGAACGGTCTATATATGTGCAATATTTTAACCGATCCCTCACTAACTGAGTTTAATGCCACAGTCATGTTAGAACGCATCTCATCCTTGTTTCTGTGGCAGTGCGTCGGGCTCGTCATGGGGCGCACGGTCCTGAGCGCTGTATGGCTGATGTATCCGTTCAATTTAACTTTACTCCAAATATATGAACTTACCTGTTTTTAAATACTTTTATA
>NW_015539968.1:163128-176736 GCF_001515605.1 Sinocyclocheilus anshuiensis
TGACATCAGTGGTTCAACTGTAAAGTTACGAAGCTACGAGAATACTTTTTTGCACAAAGAAAACTAAAATAACGACTTTATTCCACAAGTGCGCCCACAAGTGATGCAGTAGAGACGAAAATGTGGAATAAAGTCGTTATTTTTGTTTTCTTTTAGCTTAGTTAGCTTCGTAACTTTACAGTTGAACCACTGATGTCACACGGACTACTTTGTCGATCATCTTGGTACTTTTCTGGACCTTGAACGTGGTAGTTACCTTGCTGTCTATGGGAGGGTCAGAGAGCCCTCATATTTCATCAAAAATATCTTAAATTGTGTTCCGAAGATGAACGAAGGTCTTACGGGTTTTGAACAACACGAGGGTGAACTAACCCTTTAAAGGGACATGCTGAAGATTTGACTCATAATTAACATCAATAGAATTTGGTGCTAAGCTAATGATACGATACCATGATGAGCATTATATTATAATAAATTACATTATATTATCCATTCTCCAAACGGCTTGTCCTCTGTAGTGTCAGTGGGATGTTGATGGAGTCTTATATTATTTTATTTAATTAAAATAGTTTATATTAAAATATTTGTAATGAAACTGTTGAAATGTTGAAAGAAATATATACATTTATATTATATTATATTATAAAGTTGTTTGTTAAAATATTATATTTAAAACTTTCAATATTAAATTAAATATAATTGTTTAAAATCAACATTTTTCTGGTTTGTTCGCCAACTTATATTACAATATAATGATATATTTTTATTATAAGTGTCGAACAAGCCAGAGAAATGTTGATTTTTAAATGTAATTGTATTTCATTTAATATCGAACATTTTTTATTAAATTACTTAACTATGTAATAATATAATTAAATAACTATAAATATAATTGTAAACTATTTAATAATATAATAATTTTCCCCGCTAATATCTTTGCAGTGCATTCTGGGATTTACTGTTTTCTTCACAGACAAAGTGATGTTGCCTTAGAATTTGGCCAATATGTCTTAAAAGGCAGAATTATTATTTTCAGCCTTTCTTCTGCCTTACAATGATGCTTAAAATGCATGAACAGGATAAAAAATGGGACACTGCTAAAAGTTTTCAGTGATTAAAATTAGTGGTCGACCGATATTTGTTTTTTGACGGCCGATGCCGATATCTTGGAAAGCAGGGTGGCCGATGGCCAATATAAAGCCGATATAATTTTATTTATTTTAATTAATGTTTAAGAAATTTGAAATCATTTGAAAATGCATTAAAAAGTAAATGTGTTAAATAAACATACTTATACTTTAGATGACAAAGTAGTTTTCACAAATAAATAAATATTTAATCAAAGATATAATAAAAAAAGAAGTAAACACTGTAACCAACAGGGCACTCAGTATTCTGGGAAGTTTGTGTGCATTGGGAATCATATTTTTTCAAATAAAGCCAAGGTAACACTCATTTTACATACAGCACACAGTGGAAATGACATGAATATGGCAGTGGGCAAATGCATAAAGCGCAGCATCATTTTAAATCACGAGTTTAAAGTTTGTAGATCGTGCATCTCCAGTGAAGCTGAACTCTCCACCTGTCCGCATTCAATTCACACGGACCGACCATCATGCAGAGTACACGCGATCATGCAGGATACAAATGCACACTTTATAAGATCTCACAGCTGGATTCGACTAAGTTTGCAAGCTTTGTGAAATTAAATGTTCATTAGTCATTCAAAGATTTGTTTAAATTATATAAATGCGTATTTGCTGAATACTGTTAACGACGACGGCGAACAAGAGGGAGAAGGTGAACACTGTGCTCAGGCGCTGCCGCTGTCAGGTCGACCACTAATTAAAATGAGTCATTAAAAATGATGTTTAATGCAAACATTTTAGGCACATTTATGTGTCACATTTTAATTAACACGTTTTATCGCAGTGAGAGATTGGACAGGTTAAAATATTAATAAAGGCATTTGATGCATCTTTTCATGCTGGCTAACATACCTACCTGTAATAATTTTCACAACAAAATAACATTTTGTTTAATTTGTATCTTTAATGCTATAGAAACAAATAATAAGACACTAAAGTACCTTTTTATGCAATGTGCCAGGCCGCTCGCTAGGTTTTGGAAAAGACTACAGTCACTTTCCTTTTATCCCCGTTGATCTTGTCATTGGCAGAGTTCCTGCTCATGTCTCACTGGTGTCCCTGGTTGGTACTGGCTTCCAGGGAATTGAGTGCATGCTGTGTGTGTGAGCGTGTGTGTTCATGCTCCAGTACAGCAGTCTTGACAGGATCCATGTCTCAGTACCTCTGTGCTAATTTAACCACTCATAGATGGAGAGCGGGGGAACAGGGGCCCACAGGTGAGCCCAGTTCATAAAAAAAAAAAAAATTCTGTCATTTCTTTCCAACCTCTAATAGATTAGAAAAGATGAACCCAAGAGGAATTTGAGCGTTCTTGGAACGGCACTGTGACTCCGGCTTGCTTTGCCATATCGCATGTCCTTACCTCTTCAATCCTTACTTTTAAGCGTAGTGCATTTTTACAAAAGATAAGCTCTACACTAAAAGCACTGTATGCGGACAGGCGACCATAAGATTGGAAAGGATCCAGTTTCTAAAACATCCTCTTTTATTAATTGTTTTTTGGCAGCAGCTTTCTGAACTCTATACTCTTTCATTGAAACGATACACTTTTCTACCTTGTATTCTAGGCGGTATGTCAGAATTCAAATGACTGTTGTAACTTCGTATATGTGTTCAAATGCACCGTGTTTTATCTATTTATATAGGCAGCCAAAAGCTTTTTTCTAAACCTAGAAGGATTCCTTGCTTTCTACAACCTACATATGCAGCTTTTTTCTAAGGCCGCATCCTAACTAGATTGAATAAAGGAACGCCCTACATAGGCGACAGGTCTGTACAAAGCAATACTGAATGATATAGCACATTTTTAATTAGTTTGAACTATTTTTGTCAATGCTACTGTATTAAATTTAAGAATATTTGTAACATTCTGCCCGCATTCTCTACCATTATTTCACCAAGCTGAGTACAATGGATTTTTGGGATTTCCTTTCTGTAAATAATACTGTAAATCAAAGAAAATATATTTTTTTTGTGTTTTGTGTTGCACATGATAGAAAATAGTGTTAGGATTCACCATTTTTCTTTTAGAATGAAAGCGTTTAGACTTTTTGCTCTATTGTCTTCAATGTAGATGCGACTGTTATGTAACATTGCACAGGTTCCCCTGTGAGCCATTGGCCTACAAGTATTGGCAAAACCTTTTAATATGTTTATAGCAAGCATTTTTACATGTTTTTAGAGTTACGGAGAGGTTGTCTGAGGCTTGTTTGAGACTTGGTCTGACACTGGTCAGTTTTGGCATCCGTCCTCACTTTGAGTCTGTCAGGACCACTGATATTTTTGAGTCTTATTGGTTTGTAAAGAACAGAAAGTCTAAAGAGCTCCTAAATCTGTCAGGAGTCGAAAAGCAAGAGAAAGCTAGAGTGTATTGATGTAAGCAGTTATATACCGTTGACATATTCAAATTTTGAAGTCTGATAGCCAAAATGATTCAGCTTATTAAAAATCATATGGTCCATCAGGTCCCATACGAGACAGTTTTAGTTTGATACCCACATCGATTTGATCCCTGATCTCTAGCCACCCTTGCGTTGACCAGATGTCAAATCCCATCTTGCCGAGCGATTTCCCCTCTCCCTGCGGTCTCACAGAGTAATGGCCCGTGTAGGCAGTGCGGCAGAGGAGGAAACAAAAATAAAAATATATGAAAACAATACTGCTCCTCATAATTAGTGGGCAGCCGATCAATGGCTGACGGGATGGTCTAGCCTTTCGAATGATTTTTTTGCTGCCTTTGTTAGTGCTAGATATTCAGTCGTGATCATTGAACAGTAAGAAGAGACTACATGGTTCTTTTCCAAAACCTTAATGAGTAATTCCTTAATGGATGCTTTTGCCTTGCTTTCCGGTAAAAATGTCTAAACATTCAAGGTGAACTTTGAAATGATATGCATTGTTGAAAGCATTTTATAAATAAATATACATCGGATTGTTTAGAACCCATCATCTGCTTTTTTTCTAGTTTTTAGCATAAATCTACCAAAATTTAGTGATGTTTATGCTTAAAACAACAAAAGCCCAATTGCTAAAGTTGTTTTGTTCTTTTTGTTGTTGAGTTGGTGAGACTGTAGGGTAGGGTTGCACCAAAATTCTTGAAAAATTCTTGGCCCAAGCCAAACAAAATAAAACACTGGGCCAAAGGCCAAATAGCAATGTATAAAAAATAGCCAAAAATAGCCAAAATGTGCTTTTTACTGTTTTGTCTTGTTTTTCAAAGAAAAAATCAATTACAAAACAACAATTTAAAAATCCTTATTTAACACTGAACATTTTAAACGTTCTAGCAGATATTATACCAAAGCACAATTTAACTTATAATTAATAAGTTACTAAAATAATATTTTCTAGCCATTTTTAAGACCCCTTTCTTGAATCAAACATGTATTTTTTTTACTGTACAAATAAATGCAGCCTTGATGATCAGAAGAGAATTCTTTTAAAACATTAGAAAATATTGCAGATCCCAATTTGAACACTGCGTGTGAATGTTATAATAAATGTACTAATAGAGCTGTTGTAATTATTGATATCATTATTATTGTCTTACTTTTTTATTTTATTTTACAGAACAACAGTAACGCCCCATTCACACGGGGCGTCGGCGTCAACGCCTCTCGTTTACTTTGAATGGAGTGACGTCAAGTGTTGCCGAAATGAATTGTGGGTCCGTCGCGTTGGGTCCGTTGCTCGTGGCAGAAGTTGAAAACTTTCAACTTTTTAAGCGCCAACGCAGGCGTCAGCCAATCAGATCGCCTTATGCAAATACCCTGGTGCCAGACGCTAGCCAATCGCGTTCATGCGACACCAGAAAACTAATGTGATTGGCTGTTGTCACTATGACGGTCGCGTCAGCACCAAGCTTCAGAAACGCCCTTCATCAAGCATCGACGCCGACGCCCCGTGTGAATGTGCCGTAAAATTACAATACTAACATTTATGAATGTTGACGGAGTTCTTGCTTTTTCAAGCAATTTGTGCATGCGTGTTAGAAAACAAAGTTCTGAAGTTTATTTAATTGTTTAAGGCCATTTCGCGATTTCAATCATTATACAGTAACCAGCAACAACCACCCTTCTTCTCATCGAAGACATGCGATGCAGTACTAAACAGTCTCTCGCTGTCGGTGCTTGTAATGATTTTTGCATCTTTCTCGGACAGTTTTAAATGCTTCCACACTGCCGACATGTTTGCTGCATTAGTGCGTGCCTCTATTTGATTGCGTCATGTCATTGTTCGGTACAATTTATTCTGTCTTTTTGCTTATTCGGCTGAACACCGAAAGAGATTTTTTTGTTGTTGCTATTTTTGACCAAATAATTTCAGTTATCCCTTACATCCCTACTGTAAGGTGTCCCATCTGTCATTTTAAGTTTATGTTGGACTGCAAGGGCTTAGTGTACCATTTGGGCCATATCCTAGGTAGGCAGTAGACAGCAAGGCAGCTCACTAGGTTTTCGAACAGAGCTCATATAATTAGAAAAGAGATCAGTGTCTGTGGCTGCTACCTGTATAAGAACATTTCACGTAGGCTTCTCTCAGATTTCACCTTTGCTCTTTTACTCTCATCTTTCTTTCTCATCTTTCCTCATTCTTCATCCATCCGTTCATTAGTCCTTCTTCTAATCCCCCCCGCTGGTGTCAGTAACCTTCATGTTCAGCTATTCATCAAAACCACAGCAGAAGCAGAGGTGAGGTACGACGCAGGTGGAGTGTCAGGTTAATTTTTATAACAACTTTTCTTCTTTTAGGCTGCTGATAATCTAATGTCTGTTTACATGCAGATGCATTATTGGCTGTTGCCTCGTGTTATGCATGTGATAGAGCAGTAACGCAGCGATCTTGAAGTTAGAGACAACACGGATGCTCCGACTTTCAAAAAAACACTCTTTGCTCTAGGCAAAGTCACACAGCTCTAGCTCCGCACCGCTCACATACTCTGGTTGATAAAACATGAGCAAACAGAGTCCCTGAGATAGGAGAGTGCGGAATGAAAGAAATGAATGAGTAATCGCTGATGACTTCATTATTTATTTTAATGTCTTTCAGGATTTTCTTAAAAAAAAAGAAAAAGTACAGTAAGCTAGCCAGGAGCTTAAGTAGGACTGTAATATCTGTTGAGCCATCTTTACTTGGGAATTTTTATTTATTTTGTTTCTTGCTATTTTATTTATTTATTGATCTTTCATCACTCAGCAGACTTAAATTTCTCAGTTGTTTAGTTGAAGTATCAATTTTGTTGCAGATATTTCTCCTAGAATTCCAACAAATGGGTACATTTTTGACGTCTAGTAAGATTGTAGAACATTAATGTGGATTGTTCATTTTTTGAGAATTTTATTAGATCTTTTTTTTGTTTATTTATGTTTTATTAAAAACATGTTTTTTGATATTGATGAGATCTAATGTGATCTGCAGAGAAAATTCTGAGAAGAATGAAGCTGAAGTCTCAGTTTAGTCTCAATATGTTCTTGGAGTGACCACTGAGATATTAATTTAGATGAGACAAAAACTATATAAGAGGTGTGGATAAAATAGATGTTTTAATCTTGAAAGTATTTGATAATTATTTCATAGTTCATATAAAGTCTCTTACTTTCGATTGCAACTTTGTCAGTTTGTTTGAGACATGATACCTTAATATCATGAGATAATTGAACTTAATTAAATTTTTGCTGTCTAGGAGAAACAATTGAGAGATTAACAAGATGTTTTTTTTTTCCTTTCCTACAGGGTAAGCAACTCAGAACAAAATACTTAATAATAAAAACCTTGTAGGTTCTTGTGGATGAGGCCAGAACAATATTGGAGACGATGTTTTTGTCTTTCACCTGACAAACAGTTAGTCAGGAGATAAATGAGCCACATCCCGTGCTTGTGAATGCATAATCAGCGTGAGTCAGTTTGCTAAATGTCTATATTGGATCAGTTTCCTGGACACGAGGGCATTTACAGTCTGTGCCTCATTAAACATGAGCTGTGTCCTGTTCCTCTATGCATTCGTTTCTATATTTAGAGTCATTTGTCCTGTTTCTCATTAGAGAGTGAAAAGCGAGAGAGCAAGTGAGTGAGAGAGCGAGTCAGATCGCTATTAGTGGATCTGATTCCTGAGATGAGAGTTTGAATATGCTGTATCTGTTGAGACGGATAGGTTTCTGTAAGAGGATCTGCGGTTAGCAGCCCATGAGCCAGCTTATCAGAGCCAGATCAGAACAAGGATCGAGCCAGAGGAAATGTTCACCTCATCGGTTCATTATTCATCATATATGCTGTTGGTGAACACCCACATCTGTCAAGCGCTCGGTTGTAATGACATGTTTGAGAGAGTAATCCAGGCTCTGTCTGCTGAAACGTTTCTGTCACTTTAGATTTGTGAGTATTTAAATGAGTTGCACGGCAAACCCTCCTTTGTATTTGTCACTGTGTGCATTGTATGAACGACCTTTTTTTTTTAAATTATAATTAAAGATTTAAAATGATGGTCGAAAATATTTTTAAATGTTTTTGACGACATGCTCACTAAAGCTGTAATTATTTAATCAAGCATACAGTCAAAACTGTAATATTGTGAAATATTATTACAATATGAAATAACTTCTATTTGAATATATTTTAAAGAAATTAAATATTTAAAATGACAGTCGAAAACATTTTTAAATGTTTTTGAGAAGACATGCTCACTAAAGCTGCAATTATTTGATCAAGCATAAAGTAAAACTGTAATATTGAGAAATATTATTACAATATGAAATAACTTTTCTATTTGAATATATTTTAAAATATAATTTATTTATGTGATGCAAAGCTGAATTTTCAGCATCATTTCTCCAGTCTTCAGTGTCGCATGATCCTTCAGAAATCTTTCCAATATGCTGATTTGCTGCTCAAGGTATATTTCTTATTATTATCAATGTTGAAAACAGTTGTGCTGCTCAATATCATTATTTGATGAACAGAAAAAAAAATGCAGTTCAAAAGAACAGCTTTTATTTGAAATAGAAGTTTTTTTGTAACATTATAAATGTCACTCAATTTAATGCATCCGTGCTAAATAAAAGCATTATTTCTTAATCAAAAATCATATTGACCCCAACCTTTTGGTTGTGTATGTACTCTCTAAATAGATACAAACATCCACTCTTCTAGAGAATTGCATTTTGCAAGTCTCTGAAAGTTGGGTTGCTAGTAGGCATTACTATTGCTGAATGCCTAGTAATGTTTATGAATGATAATAACATTAAAATCAAAATATTTTGGAGGGAAAATGTTATTTATAGATTAAATCGGTGCATGCAATGCATAATATCAAGGAAACAACACATGCTCTTTGTTATTGTGGATATCTGTATAAATTGAAAAGGCAACCCACGAGCTATCTGGGTCCATGAGAACATTCAGGCTTGCAGCCAGTACAAGCGAGTACCACCAGCAGGGTTGAAGCCGGTTCCAGCGGTACTTCAAGCTGGAGAGGACTTGGTTTGATTACAAAGGAAAACACAAACACAGATCCATATCCCTTTGTGAACAACTGCCAGTTTGTTTGTGAGTGGCCTTGATTTAATATAAAAAGCTTAATTTGAAGTCCTCCATCGCTCTGACACTACACTGCAATATCTGACATTCGATGAAGCATTTGCACTCATTTCCATTGCTGGTCAATCCCCAAAGTTAGTGCTCATTTGCATAAAGTTAAACTTTTTTCAGCGTTGTCTTGTCGCTGTCGTTTGTGTCACTGGATGTCGCCAGCTCTCATTAAAAATGGATGAGATCATGTCTCTGGCAGTGTGAAAAGAGCTTTAGAGATATCTGACTTTTAATAGCAGATTTTGTTGTTTGAGAACAGTATGAGATTTTGTTGAGGTTGTTCTGATAATCTAGAAGAGACGTGAGATTACAAGGGTAGTAAAAGTGAAAGCACAACTCTCAATCTAATTGCTGTTTTATTTGTGAATAATAATGGTCTCTTCAGGAAAATTGTATACTTTTATGTCCGTTGTTGACTCCAAAAGAAGAAACATTTTTGGTTCCCCAAAGAACATTTCGGTGATTAATTGTTAAAAGAACCATTTTTTTTTCTTAGTGTGAAGAACATTTTATAATCTAAAGAACCTTTTTCCACTAAGAACATTTTGTCCAATGGAAAGGTTCCATTGAACTTAAAGGTTCCTTATGGAACCATCAATGCTAATAAAGAATGTTTATTTTTAAGTGTTCTTTTTTACATCTATGGCTCCATGAAGAATCTTCAACATCAAGGGAGCCTTTCAATTCCACAAAAGGCTCTTTATAGTGGAAAAAGGTTATTTTGATATTTTTTTAAATGTTCTACACTAAGAAAAAAATAGTTATTTTAAGAAAAGTTCTTTGGGAAACCCAAAACGGTGGTTCTTTGACTTCACTATATGAAAACCCCCTTTTTGAACCTTTATTTTAAAGAGTGTATTATGTGAGGTCTTAGTTTTGGATGCCGGTGCAGAATATCTCAGGCGTTCAGAGATTGACGCCAGGCGCCTTGTTCCTGGCTAGAATTTATCAAGGTTGCTGTCGAGAATGCAATTTAGACTATACTGTAACTTTAATCCTAGACTTGATTTAATCATGAAAACAAATCTCTGACATTGAACACATGAGCTCAAGTGCAGCTGCTCTCAGGAAAAAAGAGGACTGGTGTCTTCCACACTGACTCCCCTCATACATGGATGAGGTGCTTTTACTCAACCAAATGCTGCAGATATGATTGTTCTTTATCTGCTGTTCTTGAATAGCACTTGTGGTTCTATTTCCGCACAGGCGGTATATCTTACAGAGAATATGACGTCAAATACCCTCGATCTGATTTTGACCACTAATGAAATGTCCTGCTCTGGCAGTGAAACTTGATTTTAAAGGGGTCAAGACTCAAGTGTCTTTAGATGGGAGAAACCTGGGATAAATCTCCATGACAACCACACTTTCAGAGAGACATGAAGCATGTGAGATCTTCCTCTTCACATAAATATTTGATCATATTCATCTCGTATACTAATTACATTTCTGACAGCTCATTAAATACATCCTGGAATAGAAATCTGAAGATAGTTCATAGGTACTTTTAGCAAGTCTTGTGCATTAATTAAAGGGTTTCCTGATTAACATTTATTTTATTATTTTTTAATCTTATCAAATAAATCAGCTACCATGTACCATTAAGTTTCAAGTATGCGTTAGCTTTTATAAAAACATTTTGTGCATGTGCGTGGTTGTAAAAGTTGTTTTTCTGCTTTAAAGATGTATTGTATCTTCTTACATTTAGTTTTTAATTCTTTTAAAATATCTTGAAGTGGTTATTGATTTCTTTGAAATGTTTTGAAGTTGCTCATTGAAAGTTTTTCATTTAAAAAAGCCGCTGCAAGTATACTACAGAATAAAATCAAAGTAAGCACTAAACCCCATGGAGAATACGTTGTTTGTGTTTTCTGCATTTCACATTTAAAAAACAAAGTGCAAGTCAGTATCTTATGACCTATTTATCTCTGCAATGTTTTATTTGCATAAACTGTATTAAAAATGTATGACAATATTTGGAAGTGAAAATGTGAATTAACCAAACTTAACATTTCGGTTAATCAGCCACTTATCGACCAAGTCCAATAATCTAAAATAGCCAAATTAATTGGCCTTATTATTTTTAGGTCTATCACAATTTTTTTTTATGCATCAGTTGACATTTAATTATATTCTGTGACATTTACATAAGATAGAACTGTATTGAAATTCCGCTTTCTTCATCTTCACAGATTAATACAGATGGGTCATAATTTACTGACTTGAATTTTGCTGTTTATATGTGAAATTCCTAAAAAAAACAAGCATGTGAGTCTCTATTGAGTTTTTCTTGTATACACTGCATTTATTCTATATTGCACTTCTAGTGGTTCTTATCTTTCGGACAAAGAACTTTCAGCGACCACTTCAAAATATATAAAAAAAAATCAAAAATCAATATTTGTTCTGATGTAGAAACTCATCTACATCTTGGCAGCCATTTACTTTCATTGTAAAAAAAACAAAACAAAACATAAAAGCAAATTATGCTATATCCTTTTGTGTTCCACAGAAGAAAGTAATACAGGTTTGAAATGACATATGAATAAAGGATGACAGTATGTTCATTTTGGAAGTTTAATTGCTGTTTTTGCAGAAACCATTGTGACATTTAAGAGGTCTCATTTGAAACCTGTATTACTTTCTTCTGTGCAATGCTTAGATGACATTTATTGGTAATAATTTGCAATAAGGTCACATTAGATAACATTAGTTGTTGCAGAAATAAATTTGTTACCCTGTTTATTAATATTTGTTAACATTCAGTAACTATTCGTTGTTAATTCATGTTAACTTCCATTAAATAATATGTGCAGATACTTTTGATTTTTACTAATTTATTAGTAAATGCTGAAATAAACATTAACTAAGACTAATAAATGCTTTAGAAGTATTTTTCATTGTTAGTGAACCTTTTTCTAAAGTGTTAGCCATTTATTTTCATATAAGAGAAGTAGGCCTGTCGCGATAATTAAATAACCATCTAATCGCGATTATTTGATCTAACTGATTATTGTTTTGTGTTCCACAGAAGAAAGTAATACAGGTTTGAAATGACATATATGAATAAAGGATGACAGTATGTTCAGTTTGGAAGTTTAATTGCTGTTTTTGCAGAAACCATTGTGACATTTAAGAGGTCTCATTTGTGATGTCTCTTTCTAGTGGAGTGTTCTAGCCTTTGATGCTAAATTATAAATCATATTTCCCATCTCTTGAATAAAAGCTGTGGGTTGAAGCAGCATCTGTTGAGCTAATTGCATTAGTGAGACAGTAGGAACAGCGAGAGCTCTCTTGCCTTCCGTTTCTATTTCTAACGCTGCACACGTTGTTTCGGTCGTGCTCCACTCCCCAAGCAAAACGCCCTGATGTCTCTGGCTACATTTCAGATGTCTGACCCCCACTTAATCAAGATGTCTTGCTGTAGCTCTGCGCTTCTGTTTAAAGATTGTGAACACATGCTATCGTGATCCCAAACGGTTCTTTCTCTCGTTCTCCTGCTCCTTGTCTATCCCTGCATGTCTCTCTTTCATTTTTCATGTTGTTTCCTGCTCTGTTTGAACCTGCAGACAAGTCCTTAGTTCTTGCCTACACTTTCTTATGTTAACTAGATATGAGCACTAACAGGTATACTCCTACAGACAAGCGTCACAAAACCTATTAAGAACATGTTCTTAAAACATGTGCCCGAAATCAAGAAATAATAATTGTATTTTGGAGAAGTGTGTGATTTTTAACAAGAAGAACTACAAAAACAACTCAAAAGTTAAACTTCTGAATGCATCAATATAGTGAGAATAATGTCAGGTACAAAAAAAGGTTTATTGGGTCCTAAACATATATACTTGGCTGCTTTTCTTTCTTTAGTTGAAATGTTTGGAAGGCTGTTTTAAACAGTAAAACAATAAAAAGGTCATTGAGACTTTGATTTTTTTAGGTATTTGAGGAGATTGCAAGTTCACATCTCCCAATTGCAACTTTTTTCGTAATTGTGCCTGTTATATCTCACAGTGTTGTTCCTTATTTTAGACTCAAGCTTACTGTTTTGTTTTGTTTTTACTCTGATCCCCCATGGAGAATATGTTGCTGTTTTTTCTGCATTTTACATTTAACAAGTGCAAGTGAATAAATAATAACCTGTTTATTTCAGAAATGTATCATTTTCACAATCTGTATTAAAAATGTAGTTAAAATATTTAGAATGACCAAGGCCGATAATCTCAAAATAGCCAAATTAATTGGCCTATTTATATTTAGGTAACAATTTGCAATGCTTAGATGACATTTATTGGTAATAATTTGCAATAAGGTCACATTAGATAACATTAGTTGTTGCAGAAATAAATTTGTTACCCTGTTTATTAATATTTGTTAACATTCAGTAACTATTCGTTGTTAATTCATGTTAACTTCCATTAAATAATATGTGCAGATACTTTTGATTTTTACTAATTTATTAGTAAATGCTGACATAAACATTAACTAAGACTAATAAATGCTTTAGAAGTATTTTTCTTTAAATTTTGTGAATGGGAGTTTCTTTCTCTTTTGCTATGTTAAGCCGCGGGCTTCGGATGCTTTCACTTTCGAAGTCGCGATCTTGTTGTCACTGTTTTGCTTACATACATCTACACACCTTTCATTTTTTTAAGACTAAAACAAAAGATGGATTCATTGTTATCCTTAATTAAAAAGCACAACAACAATAAATCAAGATACAATGACAAACTAGCTTACAAAACGTTTAACAAAAATTAATAAGATGAGGCATGGCACACACCACATGCTGTAAAATAAATATATAAATTACAGAACGTTTAGCAAACACTGAGGAATCAAATAAATAAATAAAAGAGAGCCTCCATAGCGTAAT
>NW_015539968.1:176999-177245 GCF_001515605.1 Sinocyclocheilus anshuiensis
ACCTCACTATGTGGGAAGATTTGCATAACGCCGCCCAAATGTTCACGCAAAGAAAGAAGGCGTAACTTTTAGTCTCACTGTAGTTTTGTTGACGCTGCAGCTATGTCGTGAAGAGAAGGTGTGCTTCGTTGTGAAAGCGAAACTACGTTACTTTGTTTGGTCTTCCAAAAGAGGACGATCGTCATGCCTAGAGCTGATCTGTGCTGGTCGCTGAGGGAATACATCAACTTAGTGCTGTGTGCTGTG
>NW_015539968.1:177428-182217 GCF_001515605.1 Sinocyclocheilus anshuiensis
ATTATCACAAACAGAAAGATTATTAGAAGCCTTTCTTTTTCTCATGATTTCTATCTTATATTCATGAATGTATTTTGTAAGAATACAAATAGTTAACAAAATAAACGTTTAAATTGTATAATATGCACCAAAGATTTTTTTTCCAAGATATTGTTTTTGCTGCTAAATTATACAGTCAGCTAGTTTAATTTCATAGCTTATATATTTTTATTCAAATGTAGTTTTTCCTCTGTAATGAGGAAGTGAGTATTTAGTGGATTGCGTTTAACAAAGGGTTTAAAAGAATGATCATTAGTTCCAGAAACACAGTATTGATATTCTGTAGTGGTGTAGAAAAAAAAATAGCGCTGGTGTTGGATCGGTATTGGCCAATTCTTAGAATTTGGAATACTCTATGTAATCTTACACTGCAAAATAATAACTAAAAAAGATTAAAAGATAACATCATAATTATTTACTGAACCCTTAAATTAATCAATTATATAATGAAAGCCAGAAAAACAGACAATTAATCGTGATAATCGGCATAATCGCCAAAGCCCTAAAATAGACAATTAATCGCAATAACCGTGACTATTTGTAGACAATTAATCGTCAGCCAAATTTCATAATCGTGACAGCCCTAAAGAGAAGCGTATTGATATTCCAGATTGATACAGACGGGTGTAATTTATTGACTTCATATGTGAAATTTATAAAATACAAACAACATTTTCTTCATTGGGCTTTTCTTGCATGCTTTGAATTTATTCTCATTTTCTCTAGTTCTTTGCATTTTTGATTTTTTTTTTGGTGAACTGTTAGGAAACCTGTTTTCGCCTCAGAGTAAAACAATAAACAGCTAATTGTGACTTATGTTCCCCTTAAACTGTGACTTCGTTTCTCGTAATTGTGACTTTATTTCTCACTATGTGACTCTTATTCCTTATTTTAGACTTATAGTTACCTGTTTTGTTTTTTAGTCTGAAACATAAAAAACAAAAACTGATTTTCACAGAAATGTGACCTAAACAACATGTAAAAATCATCTCTTTCTGCTAATTGGTGAATCAGCAAACACATAGGGGATGCAGGAAATGATTACTCCGAAATATAATAAGCATATCCAGAAACTAAGAGCCAGAGCTATAAAAAACATATTTGCTGCAGCTTTACTTAGAATTCAGTTCTTTCAAATGGAAACCACAGGCGTAAAGGCATCGTATAGCTGTATCATCATTAACTCTGATAATGACTCGTGTCGATACGGAGGACGTGCCGTCCTCACCCTCTCTTGACTTAACAGCCGTTCCTTTTGTTCATTAGCCCGGTTCGACCGCCTTCATGCGTGTGTAGAACTGGAAAGCCCTAATGAGCTTTTTCTCATCAAAAGTTCATCTGTTCGGTTTAGCAATCATCCGTATTGTAATATTTTCCTTGCCATCTCTCTCTTATCCGATTGTCACAGGGAATCTCATTTAGGAAGACGGAAAGGCCTCACAGCTTTAGTTCAGTCCAGTCGCTCTAAATCAAATAACCTGCTGCAGTGTTGTAGTGTTTTTCTCAGTAAGTCTTTATGGTCAAAATCTTGAGAAGCCAATTTCTATGCTGGACCTTTTTTGTAGGCATGAGTGTATTTGAGCTCGCTGTGAGAGAGAAAAGCCTCTGAGGCTGCATATACACAAGGCATTTTCCACCTTGTATCTGCGGTCAGTGTCAGCAGATAGTCATCCGAGCATCTTTCACCTGAGACCAGTGAATCTGATGATCAAGACGCCGATGTCCTTTGAGAAACCAGATTTCTCGTATCGCTTAAAACCGTAGGTTTTTGTGTGGAACGAACGAACGCTTGTATGTGCTTTGCAATTACGGGCAGATGCATTTTTATTTTGCTCTTTATCCCATGTGTGAGGCCCGTCGAATGTGTAGTGTTCATTTTGAGTCGAGTTGTTTTCAGTGTGGAGAGATGAGAAAGATTAACCTTCACGCATCTGGTTTTTCGTTTAGACTTATGAGAGATACATCTCGCCTATTCACGTACTCAAGGTCAAGCTGTTATTTTAGAGAAACAGAACGATGCTCAGAAACGCTGCTGTTTTTGAAGTGGTCATATCATAAAAAACAAGATTTTCCTTGCTCTTATGAAAAATAAATGTAGGAATATCTTATAGACATCATAACCAGGGGTTTAAAGGGATAGTTCACCCAAAAATGAAAATTCTGTTGTTAATTACTCACCCTCATGTCGTTCTAAACCCGTAAGACCTCCGTTCATCTTCGGAATCTTATGAAAAATAAATGTAGGAATATCTTATAGACATCATAACCATGGGTTTAAAGGGATAGTTCACCCAAAAATTAAAATTCTGTTGTTAATTACTCACCCTCATGTCGTTCTAAACCCGTAAGACCTCCGTTCATCTTCGGAACACAAATTAAGATATTTTTGATGCATTCCGAGAGCTCTCTGACCCTCCCATAGACAGCGATGTAATTACCACGATCAACATCCAGAAACGTAGCTAGGAGATCGGTAAAATAATCCATGTGACATCAGGGGTTCAATTGTAATTTTACGAAGCTACGAGAATACTTTTTGTACGCAAAGAAAACAAAAATAATGACTTTATTCAACAATTCGTCTCCTCCGCGTCAGCCGCGTAACGCAGCTACGTTCAGTGGATACTCTCCAAAATGGCGCTACGTGATGCGGAGGAGACGAATTGTTGAATAAAGTTGTTATTTTTGTTTTCTTTGCGTACAAAAAGTATTCTCGTAGCTTCGATTATTTTACCGATCTCCTTGCAACGGTTCTGGACCTTGAGCATGGTAATTACATTGTTGTCTATGGGAGGGTCAGAGAGCTCTCAGAATTAATCAAAAATATCTTAATTTGTGTTCCGAAGATGAACGGAGGTCTTACGCAGCCCTTTACTTATCAGTAAAGCCGGTTCTGTAATCAGCGGTAAATCTCCATCACGTGCGTGCTTTCACATTGAGCAGCATTAACTACACAGAGCCGTTGTTCACTGATGAGCTGCGCAAAACCACGTTCATATTCACATATTCATATAGTTAATGCTGCTCAATGTGAAAGCACGCACGTGATGGAGATTTACCGCTGATTACAGAACCGGCTTTCTGACAAGATGCGCATTAAATATCGCATGCGATTTATCGTGCAGCCCTAGTTGATTGAAAGAAATGAATTTGATTTAGAAAGGATGCATTAAATTGATCAAAAGTGATATCATTTCTGAAGGATCGTGTGACACTGAAGATAATGGCTGCTAAAAATTCAGCTTTGCATCACAGGAATAAATTGCATATTAAAATAAAAAAATCTGTTTAAGTGGTCTATAATCTGTATATTTCACAGTATTGCTATTTTACTGTGTTTTTGAGCAAATAAATGCAGCTATGGTTAGCATTAGAAACTTCTTTTAAAACCTTAAAAAGAATCTCACTGACCACAATCTTCTGAACTTAAATGTATACCTATAAAAGTTTGAATCTAGCCAAGGTTTTAAGTTAGGTTTTAGCATAAATCATTATAATTTCTTCTTTTAAATGCAACCAGTAATGCAATTTTTTGAAGGCCAGCAAAAATGATTTTCCATTTTGATTTCACGATATTATTATTTTTATATCCGCGACACAAAATAAACTTTTTCAAGATTATTGGGTAAGTACACCTTCATATCTTTCCTGATTTATTTGGTCATTAGTACACACCAACCAGTTAAAACACAGCTGAGAAATAACTATTTCCAGGCTGGAAAAAAAAAAAAAAACCTAAGAGGATTTATTTGTTATTAAGCTTATTTAAGCTGGTCAACTGAAAAATGCTAAAACCAGCAAACTGACCAGCTTGACCAGGCTTGGAGAAAAAGACCTGCAAATCATCTTGGGCTGCATCTTAGGCTGTTTTTAAATATAATATATCATAAATTAAATACATTTCATAATTTGTGTTGACTCTATAAAAGCAAAATGATCTCAAAATAATAAGTGCTTATGCTAATATTCTCCAAAGCCCCACTTTGCCTACAGTATATCATTTTTGGCGGGCACAAAAGGCACCTGTTTTGTAGAAAGACCCCCTAAAATTCCTCTGTCTGTGCCCCGCTGTGCTGTGCGTCTCATACAAGTGTATTATCACCCGGCCAGCCACCACTCTTCCCTTCATTTAGACTATCGATCCTTGTTTTTTCTCGTTCTCAGGGCTTTGTGTAATCGAATAGATCCAACACCAGCTCTCTGCTGCTGTCTTATAGGACTAGCGTCGAGCAGTCGCAGTCTATTAGCGAATATGAATAATTAATCAGGCATTGCTAGATGGGAAAAGGATATGCATATACAGAATCCATATTAATTATGATGTATTGTGTCGGATTATTACGGCACCAATAGGATGACTTTCCTATAATAAGTGCACTTTGAAGTTTAGCTGTGCATCTTCTGGTAATATGACGTTATGCATTGACAGAATGATTACTTGACACAAAAGGACAGTAGGAAACGGACCGTAGAGATATGAATGACAATGCAGCTGATTAAATACAGGTGCTATTTAATGAATGGGGTACACAATAGGATTTGCAACTGTCTTTTTTAACAAATGGTCAGTAAATCATGCTACTTAACCACCAATGTTAATGTTAATTGTCAACTTAATTTTTTTGAATATTAAAAATGTCAAAAATATTTTGCAAATCAAAATACGAATATCTACAGTTAAATTTTTTTTCTTGCAATTGTAGTTAATTAAAAATCCACATATATATATATATATATATATATATATATA
>NW_015539968.1:182290-184384 GCF_001515605.1 Sinocyclocheilus anshuiensis
TTTCACATGCAATCTTCAAATGTATGTAGAAACAACATAAATACAGTATATTTTTTTATATTTGTTTGGTTGGCATCTTTTTTTATGACTGAAAACGAGTATCACTGATACCAGTTCTACTGATGTCTCTATGAAATATATTTTTTCCCATAATATTTAACCATTAATTATAGCCATTCAACATTACAGTATAAATGAGAGCTATCAATTGTAACATTTATTAGACTTTAAAAAATAATAACTTTTAATTTAACTTAAACCCATTATAATAAATGCTCTTCAGCAAGTAGGACATATACAGAAATTGAATAAAGTTATCAAACACTAAATTCTAAATTAAATCTAGATCAATTAAATATATTTATCCAAAAGTTATTGATTTCCTCTTTTTTCTTTTGTTCTCTGATTAACCGACATCACAGCAGCTATGTTATGAGGTTTTTTGGCTGCTATTACTTTAAGAGCTGCCGCTGCTGAATGTGACTCGGATCTGACACGCATCGTATTTTCTCACAACCTCTCATATATTATTGCACTTTAAATATTTTAATATTTATTTCTGTGACCCTTTTTATTGTATTTTGTAGAAATAAAATATATACAAATTTAATAAAAATAACCGACAAGGAAGAAAACTTGTGAGGAACATCCTCCAGCTAGCGCATACAGTATAATTTAATAAATAATTTTATGCCATGCATACATACACGCGTGTTAAAGGGTTAGTTCACCCAAAAATGAAAAATTCTGTCATTAATTACTCACCCTCATGTTGTTCGAAACCCGTAAGACCTTCGTTCATCTTCGGAACACAATTTAAGATTTTTTTGATGAAATATGAGGGCTCTCTGACCCTCCCATAGACAGCAAGGTAACTACCACGTTCAAGGTCCAGAAAAGTACCAAGATGATCGACAAAGTAGTCCGTGTGACATCAGTGGTTCAACTGTAAAGTTACAAAGCTACGTGAATACTTTTTTGCGCAAAGAAAACAAAAATAACGACTTTATTCCACATTTTCGTCTCTACTGCATCACTTGTGGACGCGCACTCATGACAGTACCATGACGCAAGCGTGTGGCGGCGCTGACCCAGATCCGGCGTAATGACGTCATCACCCCGGATCTGGGTCAGCGCCGGCGCCGTCACACGCTCGCGTCATGATACTGTCATGAGTGCGCATCCAAAAAAAGTATTCTCGTAGATTCGTAACTTTACAGTTGAACCACTGATGTCACACGGACTACTTTGTTGATCATCTTGGAACTTTTCTGGACCTTGAACGAAGATCTTACGGGTTTGGAACAACATGAGGGTGAGTAATTAATGACAGAATTTTCATTTTTGGGTGAACTAACCCTTTAATTTGAGCCAATGTAATCCTGCCACATAGTATTAATGGTAAGATGGCCTAATTTGATGTTTAATTATGTATAATGATTTTAAGGACTTTAAATAAGAATCAATTCGATAGGCATATAGTGATGCAGTCAGTGCATGACACACTTTTTATGGCTATAGCATTGGGAGTTTAATTCGCTACGGGAATTTAACTATATGCCTGACTAAACAGATGATTGTTCAGTCTAGACTTAAACGAGACCGTCTGAGTGTTAGGAGCAATGGAAGAAAATGTTCTTCATCCTTTCCACATGAAGATGTTCTTGGCACTGTGATGTTTTAAAGAGAGATAATATGTTGATCAGTAGTCCATTAAGTGCTTTAGATGTAGAAGCATTTTATAGTTCATACAGACAGATAACCAGTGATGATAATAGGATTGGACCATCATATAGGATAATACAATAGGATTGATGCAATCATATTTTCTGGTTATACCTCTGAACAAGCAGCATCTTAATTATGGAAATGACATACCGTGAGCCTCAAATACCATCGTTTCCTCCTTCTTATGTAAATGTTGTGCGTGCAAAAGACCACTGAAAAAGAGGCGAATCCCAACATAACACCGACTGTGACGTTACAGTCGGGATCATTAATGTTTACGCCCCCAACATTTGCATAACGTATACCAGCCCATGTTCTAGACCAACCGGACCTGCACAGCCGAATCATCGATGCAGTGTTGCCAGA
>NW_015539968.1:185717-189252 GCF_001515605.1 Sinocyclocheilus anshuiensis
TTACTCACCCTCGTGTTGTTCGAAACCCGTAAGACCTTCGTTCATCTTCGGAACACAATTTAAGATTTTTTTGATGAAATATGAGGGCTCTCTGACCCTCCCATAGACAGCAAGGTAACTACCACGTTCAAGGTCCAGAAAAGTACCAAGATGATCGACAAAGTAGTCCGTGTGACATCAGTGGTTCAACTGTAAAGTTACAAAGCTACGTGAATACTTTTTTGCGCAAAGAAAACAAAAATAACGACTTTATTCCACATTTTCGTCTCTACTGCATCACTTGTGGACGCGCACTCATGACAGTACCATGACGCAAGCGTGTGGCGGCGCTGACCCAGATCCGGCGTAATGACGTCATCACCCCGGATCTGGGTCAGCGCCGGCGCCGTCACACGCTCGCGTCATGATACTGTCATGAGTGCGCATCCAAAAAAAGTATTCTCGTAGATTCGTAACTTTACAGTTGAACCACTGATGTCACACGGACTACTTTGTTGATCATCTTGGAACTTTTCTGGACCTTGAACGAAGATCTTACGGGTTTGGAACAACATGAGGGTGAGTAATTAATGACAGAATTTTCATTTTTGGGTGAACTAACCCTTTAATTTGAGCCAATGTAATCCTGCCACATAGTATTAATGGTAAGATGGCCTAATTTGATGTTTAATTATGTATAATGATTTTAAGGACTTTAAATAAGAATCAATTCGATAGGCATATAGTGATGCAGTCAGTGCATGACACACTTTTTATGGCTATAGCATTGGGAGTTTAATTCGCTACGGGAATTTAACTATATGCCTGACTAAACAGATGATTGTTCAGTCTAGACTTAAACGAGACCGTCTGAGTGTTAGGAGCAATGGAAGAAAATGTTCTTCATCCTTTCCACATGAAGATGTTCTTGGCACTGTGATGTTTTAAAGAGAGATAATATGTTGATCAGTAGTCCATTAAGTGCTTTAGATGTAGAAGCATTTTATAGTTCATACAGACAGATAACCAGTGATGATAATAGGATTGGACCATCATATAGGATAATACAATAGGATTGATGCAATCATATTTTCTGGTTATACCTCTGAACAAGCAGCATCTTAATTATGGAAATGACATACCGTGAGCCTGAAACACCATCGTTTCCTCCTTCTTATGTAAATGTTGTGCGTGCAAAAGACCACTGAAAAAGAGGCGAATCCCAACATAACACCGACTGTGACGTTACAGTCGGGATCATTAATGTTTACGCCCCCAACATTTGCATAACGTATACCAGCCCATGTTCTAGACCAACCGGACCTGCACAGCCGAATCATCGATGCAGTGTTGCCAGATATATATATATATATATAATTTATGTTATGATTTTTAAGATGTTAAATTTCATTTTTTTGTTACAGTTTTTATTAGATAATGAGCCCATGGTTGTGACATCCGTTCATTTTTTTCAGCTTAGTTTTAATATATCTTTTGAACTGGACCAGTGTGGAAGCTTTGCGCTATGAATATGAGATTATGTCTACAGAGTCTTTCAAAATCTTTTATTTAAAAAAGAGCAGAAAACTGTACTTTTTTAATAGCAAAGCTACTGTGCACTTGTAAATTTGTGAAATAATTAAACATGAAAGAATTTCATTACACATTGTAAGTAGATCTAACAGTTTGCACAAAGACGGTGAATAAAAAGGCTGTGCTTTTGTGTGATTTGGTTTACACAGGCCTCGCTTCACCCTACAGCAGACCTTAAAATTGCCTCCTGTAATCACGACAACTGGCAGGCCATTACAGCATGTCAACAGCAAAGGCTTTTAATGAATAACAAAGCTGTCGTATCCTTCTTGTTGTCACGTAGCTCCAAACACAAGGTGATTTTGGAAGCGCCGATGCCACTGGCTCAGCGATTCAGAATCCCAGAGGAAATTTTTATTGGCTTCACTTTCATCGCTCAGGAGACTTCTTTGATTTCTCAGGTATGTTGTTATTGAAGTAACAACTTTGAATATCTTAGGAGAAATAAAAATAGACACATTGTTGACAAAGTAGATGTAGAGCTATAAAATTAACATCAGATCTTCAAAGGATATGATGAAATATTTTTGGGTTCATATCAGTGTATCGTTGAGATACTATTATAGATTTACCTTATATTTTCTGCGTTCATTTTAATTTTAAAGTTTTAAAATATTTAATCATTTTTAGTAAGTGTTTACTAGTGTTTATTTTGAATGTTATATATTTTTATTTTCTGCTTTCATTTTAATTTTAAAGTTTGATAATTTTGTGGTGTTTTGTATTTTTGATTTTAATAATTATTTTTGATTTTAATTAATTTTAATTAGTTTTACTTTTAGCTATTGTATTACAAGTATTTTCATTTAAATGACATTAAATGAATAATAATAATAATTTGGTTGAGATACTATTATAGATTTACCTTATGTTTTCTGCGTTCATTTTAATTTTAAAGTTTTAAAATATTTAATCATTTTTAGTAAGTGTTTTATTTTGAATGTTATATATTTTTATTTTCTGCTTTCATTTTAATTTTAAAGTTTGATAATTTTGTGGTGTTTTGTATTTTTGATTTTAATAATTATTTTTGATTTTAATTAATTTTAATTAGTTTTACTTTTAGCTATTGTATTACAAGTATTTTCATTTAAATGACATTAAATGAATAATAATAATAATTTGTTGTTTTTAAGATTTTTGTTCAGTTTTACTTTTAGCTTTTTTATTACAAGTTAAATTATGAAAATGAGAAATTATTTTAACTACCTGAATTAAAATAAGTTAATTAAGCAACATTAAATGAATAATAATAATAATAATAATAATTTGTTGTTTTTAATAAGTAACTTAACTTAAAAGTTAAACTAAATGAAAATGAGAAAATATTTCAATTATCTGAATAAAAAAAAAAATGTTTGTTTAAATAACATTACATTATTCTTATTAATAATAATAAATGTTAATTTAACAAACAAACAAACAAACAAACAAACAGTAATACATTATTTCATTTTAGTTAGTTTCAGGTAACAATTTTTTTTATGGTTTTATTTTGTATCGTGATCTCTGACTTTTGCATTGGTTTTGGTTTCATAGAAAGGTTTATGGTGTCGCTAGAAAGTAAAGGATATGTTGTGAGCTTACTAGGGTCTTCTTCCCAAGAGAAACATCTCAGACTTTAGCAAAAAAGTGTTTGATATCCATTTAATCTTGTTGTTTCGAAGAAACAGCTGAGCTATTAAAGAGATCTCCTTTGTGAATTTTCTTTCCTTTGGGCTTTACCTTTAATTATTAGTGAGGAGAAGCGGCGAGGCCCGTCAGCCGGCATCAGACGACACTGTGCTCCCGCTGCAGCTCTGCGCCGTGTGGATTGAGGTCTGACCTTGGCGTGGAACGCCTGCCTCTTTCTGTCTGGAGTGGCAGCTGTACCCTGAGAGGACGACGGGTCCTTGCTCTACTTGACATGTACCTAGGAAGGGTACTGTACCTCTGTCCCTGTAGTTTACCTTCTCTCTCTTTC
>NW_015539968.1:189477-202671 GCF_001515605.1 Sinocyclocheilus anshuiensis
TTCTCTCTCTCTCTCCTCGGTTCTTTCACCTCAAAGGTCCCGTAGCACTATCATTAATAATGGAGAGCGGTTGGAGTGGTACGGTGTCCCCGAGAAACTCGAGCCTAGACAGTGAGCAAGTCTGGCTCCTCTACACGTATTTTTTCAAGCCACAAACTTGGAGCAGCGCTTTTCACTTTCATTCCTCTGCTTAAAAGATGAAGCTCGTACAAGCACGGAGTTGTTTTGGATGGTCTTTATTGCTCAGGGTGTTTACTGCGTCACGTTAGTTGACAGATTTCTGTCTTCGCTCCGAACAGTACATGGGGAAATTCTGCTGTAGCGCTCAGAGAAGAGTGTGAAATACAGAGAGGGCGAGATGATGACTGATGTTTGGAGAACACAGCGTCGTTTGACTGCGAGCTTCGGCCCACACAGACCGTTTTGTAAAAAATATAATCCTGAAAATAAAGTTCTGTTGTCATTTACTCTCCCTCAACAAATCAGGTTGTTTCAAATACTTCTGATTTTAGAAGTAATGACTAGTTAATGGCTTTTTTCCAAGTTTTGCTGAAGCTTGGATACATTCATGAGTTGTATGCAGTGTTAATTTAGTAGCATTTAGAAATTATGATAGTTTTTTCATTGATTTCTTTTAATTAGTTTTTTACATTTTCAATGTAAATTTTTATTTTATGTTTTAGTAAATGTATGTGCTTTTGACATTTTTATTAGTTCGTTTTTTTTATATTTTCTTTAGCTTTATTTTGTTCACTTTTATTTTTAGTAATTGTAGAACTTCAACTTATAATTAAATTTTTTGAAGCTTTTTAAAAAAAAAATCCAACTTAAATTTATACTGTAGTATTTCAGCTATATTTCAAATAATGAAACCATTTTTAATAGTTTTAATTTTAGTTTTAGTTAAATAATAATACTGGTTAAGGACTATTTTTGTTTGTTTGTTAATTTATTTATTTATCATCCACTTTTATTGTAGATTTTATTGTAGCAGATATTTTGCAAAATGATATCAGAGTTTTCTCTTTTCCCCCATTTTTTTCATTTTTTTTTTTTTTTTTGAACTTCTTTTCCCCACATATTTTTTCTTTTATTTAGTTATTTATGGTTTCCCTTCTGGAAAAAGAAAATAATGGAAAAAGATGGAAAAAGAAAATAATAATAATAATATCATAAAAATAAACGAAACAAAACCAGCTTTCACCATCACTATATAAAACACCGGTCAATGATCAGCAGCCAACATTAACTTGTCTTGGTTGCTTTCATTTTAGAATTGTTTTGCACCCATTCTCATTCAGTTCTGTGCCTTACAAAAATATGCAATGTAGCTATTGTTTCTGCCAAAATACAATACTTACTGCAATAAATAAATCAGATCATTTGTTATTAGCCATCACTTTTTCAAATAAATAAATAAAGACTCAGAAGATTATAGAGATTTATAAATCTTATATTTTAAGGAGATAATGTAAGTTTTCATATTATTTTCAAATTAATTTATTATAACAATAACAACCTTTTCATTAAGCGAGCATTCTGGGGGTACCATAGTACATATTTTTGTAAGAAGTGATGTTAATTTTTTGTTACTCAGCATATTTCAGGTGTTTGAGTTGTAAAAAACTCATTCATTCTTTTCACAAAGGTTCCAACTTCATATTTCCATCTCCTTGCTTCTGCATGTATTGTGAGTCAGAGCCCCAGGCTGGAGAGCTCAACCCTGATGAACTGGAGAGTATGAAATTTCATTCGTAACAGATGATTATGAATATTTGGATCGCTGTCGCTCAGCCAGAGTTTTCTGCTGTCTCATTCCCCTCCTTCATTTCTCTTTCAGAGATCCTGACCAGATTAAAAAGGCATTTTTCTCCTAAGAAGTTCAGGTGCATTGGTGGGTAGGGTTGGGTATCGTTTGAATTTTATCAATTCCGATTCCTCTTATCAATTCTGATTCTTTTCGATTCCCAGTTTCGATTCCAATGT
Organism: Sinocyclocheilus anshuiensis; assembly: GCF_001515605.1. Lineage (NCBI taxonomy): Eukaryota > Metazoa > Chordata > Actinopteri > Cypriniformes > Cyprinidae > Sinocyclocheilus > Sinocyclocheilus anshuiensis. The sequence continues at coordinate 191,464 of NW_015539968.1, forward strand.
GATTACATAATGATGTCAAACATTTATCCTATGTCTCTTTTTTTGCAAACCATTTATTGGAGCTGAATACCATGAACAAAAATCAACAGACTACATAACAACTCTTTAAGAGCTGTTTGTGTACAAAATAGAACTGTATGATTCTGGATCAATTGAGGAGTTTTTTTTTTTTCTTCTTTTTTTTCCCCAATGGAAGTTCTGGTTCTCTCGTGACTCTGAAGAAAAAACATTAGACAACTAAACAAAATCGCATGCAATTAATGAATTAATGATTAAATGACTCACTCAAGATGTACTTGTTTCATTATTGGATGAACCAGCGTTCTTGAACGAATCTCTTGTATGATTCAAAGACAAATACATTTTAACAGCCCCTTTTCGCCACCTACTGGCGTAACAATGTAATAGATAAATCTTCATTTGAAGTGTCAAATTACTTTCAAAAGGTGATTTGTGAACTGGTGTGATCGTACGCTGCACGGACGAACCAAAAAGTGATCACAACATTGATCGCACACGTCAAAGGTTGAGGAATGATACAGAGGAACAGAATCACGTTGGTGTTTGAATCACGTTTGCGATCTTTAACGATCTATTAAATTAAAGTGCTTTGTCATGTTGGTGGTGACACCTTTCTTGCAACATGTTGGGCTATCACAGATATTATACTTCGCTTTTTTGGGCTTCTGATCGCAAATGTAGCCAAACTTTGGAGCGCTTAAATTAGCGAGCAAGGTTCTGGCAGATCGCTAGGTCTGGTCCTCACAGATGAAGTGATCCTCAAGTAATTTTCCATTTTCAAATAGGATGTTCCTAAGCTTATTTAGATGGCTTTAAACCAAGCATAACCTCAACTGTGATCTCTCTCTTTCAGGATGACACTTTTTAGTGTGTTTTGATTTTCCAAAAGTGAATTCCAATTCAAAGTTTACTTCAGGATGTCAGTGGCTCAGTTTGATGCTTTGCTAGCGATACTAGAGCCACATATTAAAAAGAAGACTACCAATTTCTGTGAGCTCAGTGTGTAAGGATCTTTACAGTGCTTTGTGCTGCGAGACAAAGTGGATGAACTTGACAATCGCCATTCTGGATTTTGGCATTCGCTTGTATGGTGGCTCTGAACTGTCAAAACACCTCTCAAAATGCTTGCTACGGATGTGAAAAATGGAAAAAATCAAACCCGATTTTCGGAGGCAGTGTGTAAACGTGATTGACATAACGAGAGGTCGTATTTATTTTTTAACGTGCGAAAATTTCGGACAACATTTTCGGACTCAGTGTGCAATGACCTTAAGTACAATTCAAAATGAGGGTTGTGAAATTAATTCTGAGAAAACATCCTGCAGCTTTTGTTTGAACCTGCCATTTGGTTTAATATTTTCTATTTAATTAAAAGACAGTCAGGCATGTTTAAGGCTACGTCCACACGAAGCCAGAGCTTTCCCCATCTGATCTTTTTTTTCCCCTTGTCTCAAGAAATATCTGCGTCCACCCGAAACCACGAAACCGACACAAAACGATGTAGTATACATGCCAGACCAGTATGTGGCGCTGTAATTCTGCCACAGAGATACACTAAAAACGGAGAAGAAGACTTGGACTATGCGCATAAACCTTGTGCTCGGTATACAAACGAACATGGAACAATACATTTATTAATCTGTGTTAATGTTAGTTCATAAAAAGACAATCGTTCAGTGTTTGTTCATGTTTTTGTTGCTGTTACGTGACGTAGCGGTGTCTGACTAGGGGAGTAGGGTGAAGCTGCAGGCCCGGAGACCCAACTGCACACTCAGACCTGCACGCTCAGACCTATGGTTTTTTTCAGACGGTGCCACCTGCTGTTTGGAAGATTATTGTGCAGTTGGGCCTCCGGGCCTGCAGCTTCATAATGTTGGACTAGGGGCGAGACGTGGGCTGATGTCGTCATTGTGTCAGAAAATATACGGATTCGCTGTCCACACGAAAAAGCAAGGGCGGCATTTTCAGATTTATCCACTCTGGGACCCCGTTTCAAAAAATATCAGTTTCACTCTCCCAAAACGCCGGATCCGTGTGGACGAAACGCCTATACGATACAAAATGTATGCGTATACAGCTAAACGCGTCTCCGTGTGGACGGGGCCTTAGTTTGTCCAAATACTTTTAGGGTTCAGACTTAGGCCAGTTTGTAATAATTTGATTTAGCATTTGAAATAATGCTGGAAATGTTGGGTGCTCCAAAACCAGATAAATGTTTCGAGATGTGTAGGAATGATTGGAAACCTAGGTGGATGCATTGTAAGTCTCATCAGCTTCTCTTCACAGCCATGACATGGTTTTCAATGCCTAGATGCCATAGACGATCTCATATGACAGACTTTTGTAAGCTTACAAATGAAACGATCCAGAAACCTCATCCACTCTCGCATTTTGCTGTAAACATTTAATAATTGGGCCTGAAACGTTGTAACAACTATTAATATAAAACGCACAATCTATGTCTAAGATGACTTCTCTTTTCTCTGTTTTGCACATCTCTCTTCAGGATGTTTACTTTCTGTCAACTCAAACTGTGCCATGCACGGCGTGGGTAATGAATATTAATTACGTTGTGTGAGATTTGCTGAAAAGCGGACGTTGGTAGGAAGGAATTCTTAAAGGAATAGTCCTTGGAATGAAAATTGGCTGAGGATTTACTCACCCTCGGGCCATCCATGATGTAGATGAGTTTATTTCTTCGTCAAAACAGATTTGGAGAAATGTAGCATTACATCACTTGCTCACCAATTGATCCTCTGCAGTGAATGGGTGCCGTCAGAATGAGAGTCCAAACAGCTGATAAAAACATCACAATAATCCACAAGTAATCCACACCACTTCAGTCCATCAATTAACATCTTGTGAAGTGAAAAATCTGCATGTTTGTAACAAACAAATCCATCATTAACATATTTAACTTAAAATTGTTGTTTCTGGCTAAAATACTGCCATATTGCTTTCTTTGATGAAAAAGTAATCTGGTCTGAATAAGGTGAGAAATATTCACAGATCAAGCACCGTTTACAAGCAAAAACAGTTCTAAACAAATATGTGGGTGGATTTTGATGTGAGAGGACAACGGCGGTTGGACTTTTTCACTGGAGGAAGAGTTATTATGGATCAGGGTTGCCAGGTCTGCATAACAAAACCAACCCAAGTGATACTCAAAACTTGCCCAGTTGCGTACCGGGGGAAATTGGCTATCAACATTGCTACAAAATTGCATTCTGGGTGGATCCACCTTGGTCAAAATTGTGTGTGGCTGGGGGTTTTGGCTTCAACCCGCAGACCAAAAAAATGGGGAAACACAATACTTGGCAACACTGTTATAGATTATGAACTCGTATTTTGACTAGAAGCAACAGTTTAAAATTAAAATGCCTTAATGATGGATTTGTTACTTACAAACACACAGCATCTTGTTTCACAAGACATTCATTGATGGACTGGAGTCGTGTGGATTGCTTGTGGATTACTGTGATGTTTTTATCAGCTGTTTGGAATCTCATTCTGACGGCACCCATTCACTGACAGGATGCATTGGTGAGCAAGTGATGTAATGCTACATTTCTCCAAATAATTTCTGATGAAGAAATAAATTCATCTACATCTTGGATGGCTTGAGAGTGATTACATTTGTAGCAAATGTTCATTTTTTAGATTAACTACTCCTTTAAGTTAGTTTGGGCCATTTGTTTGTTCATAGGTGTTATACCATCAACAATCCATCTCTAAAGATAATTACAATAAAACAAAAAAACAAAACAACACACACACACACAAACAGCAGAGTGAGAATGCTGATGCAAAATTTGTGTTTTTTGCAACACCAAAAAGATAAGACTTATGAAATATGATATGACAGACAGAAGAGGCAGACGTCTGGTGGAGAGCAGAACAGATGCCCTATCTCATCTGGATCTGTCTCTCTCTCTCTATCTCTCCGTCTGTCCCTCCACCTGCATTTTTAACAAGCGCACACACATAGACACAGCAGGTCAAATGGAAATGAGAAGTAACCAGGATAGATGTTAAACCCTGCTTCAGCATTTAAACACACAGACATTCAATAAGCTTAGGTAGGTAATGAAGTCCTAAAGTGTGCAGATAGAGTGTGTGCCTGTGGGACTGTGTGTCTGTCTCTCTGTGTCTTTGCTCGTGTTTTGTTTTGTTGCAGATAAGGGAATATTTGATTAAGAGACAGACTTTAATAATACATAGGGAATTCTCTTTTGCTTATATAACATATCTCATGTTCACACACTCACATATACTTGTGTGAGAGACCTGAGCCTTATTAAATATGCAAATAATTATTTGCACATATTTATAATGTTTGCTGATTTAAAAAAATAGTATAATTAATGGGAAAGCTTGTTAAGTGAATCTCATGAAGAAATGTGCAGCTGTTATTGCTAAGGAACATTTTGTTTTTGTGCATTGATATTTTCATGAAAATTACTTTAATGCAAAACAATCTTATTCTTTCAGCTCTGATAGTTCAGATTTTTTATAGAAATGTTATGCTATTTAATTTACTAATGTGCAAAATACACTATTTTAAAATAATTAGTTTTTTCCCCCTTTTTTCAAGTACAGTGTCTTAAATATAATTTATTATAGTACAGTGTCCTTTAGTATATTTAAGAGAAATGTACTTTGAGCAAAGCGATATAAGATAATATGGATAATATTTTATAATAAGATAACCCTTTAACATTGTGTCATATCAGTCAAAAAAGCAGTTCTGGGCTTTTTTCTTTTTTTTTTTTTTCTTTTATGACTCCATTGGCATTTTCTTTGGCATAAATCTCCTAAAATATAGTGAGGTTTATGTTTAAAAATAGATTTTTTTTTAATTGCAGTGGGGTTTGACAAATGAAATGTATTGAACATATATCAGCACCTAACAATTCTAAGTCTCTCAAGTAATTTTTATTTTTTGTTTAAACTTTAAGTTTACTATAGGATTTTGGGGTATTTAGAGTTAGTATTTAGGGTGGATTTAGGATATTTATTTAAGAATATATTTTTACTTTAAAACGGTATTTTTTTGCAGTGTATTTCTTTACTACACTGAATGCAATTAATGCGATTAAATGCGACTTTTAGCACGTTCTTGTTGATTAACATTTCATGAATGACTTCAAAAAGGGGATGAAAGAATATTATTAGCCACAAAAGTTGGGGTCCCCTGTTGTTCTGTTGTTGAGATGCATATTAAATATTTCGCCCAGCCTTTGAAAAAAACGTAAGCCCTTAATGATAAACCAGAAGGCATCAAAATAATAAGTAAAATTTTTTCCACTGCATAAAGAGCGAATGTTTCCCTCATGAAAATCCATTATAACGGCAGATATTTTTTTGCAACCGAATGCCTGCGGCATTATAATATTCATGAGCGAATGGCGTGTTAATGTTTGTGTTCCAAATAATTAGCATTTCTCATATTCCCACAGAGGACATTGTCTCACATTCCATCTTATTAACACGTCCGATTCCTGTCATCTCTTAAGAGTCACGGGTGGGATTGTTTGCAGATTTTTCTGTGGCGTAAATAACCTTCAAAGGACAGACAAGCTTTTGGATGGCTGAGTTTTTCACTCAGTTCTGTTCTGATGAGCCGTGCTGATCCGGGAGGCGGTGGGAAGGCGAGATTACGGCCCAGCCGTCTCAGACTTCTCCCTTGGCCTCTTTATTCAGGCTCTGAATGGGACGTCTGTCACATGCCAAATATGTGGGGCTTAATTTTGCCAAGGATGAAGATCAGACTAGAAATGCAAGTCGCACAAGGTCAAAGCAAATATGTTGCGCTCTAATCGCTCATGGAGAGAAGGACATTACGTCTAAATAACCGGTTTGAAATGTACCCTTAGTAATTACTTCACTGCTACCATTAAATGGACTGTTCATGAAAATATTTCTTTGTTGACGGACATACCACGGTAAGAGTTCACTTAGATCAGTCACAATGATGAATGAGAAGTTCTTCATTTAATAAGCAGGTCAGTCTGCTTATATTTTTTTTTTCTGGAAGGAAAATGTGGTAGTTTTGTTCTCCAACCACATTTAGGACATATTTACAACTTAACAATTCCTTAGATGCAGCATCACTCAAACTAGTGATGCTAACTACTAATCGCTATATATTAAAATTAATTATGAAGAATTCTTTATCATTATGACATCACCTTATGGCATCATAATGAGTTCTAAAACAAGTCATGCTAACTATTGATTATCTGAATACTAATGATTATTAAATATTACTAGTATTGATTTAAAGGATAAGTCCACTTCCAGAATAAAAAATGCCTGACAATTTACTCCCACCATGTCATCCAATATGTTCATGTCTTTCTTTCTTCAGTCACAAAGAAATAAAGTTTTTTGAGGGAAACATTCCAGGACTTTTCTCCATATAATGGACTTCAATGGTGGCCAACGATTTGAACATCAAAATGCAGTTTCAGTGCAGCTTCAAAGGGCTCTACACAATCCCAGCCGAAGGATTGTGACTTCAGTTGTTGTTTGTTTGTGGGTCTTTCTGCCTTTAGTTTTGTCTTCAGCAAGTGAAATGCATGCTCAATTGGGCTGAGTTTAGGAGATTGACTTGGCCATTGCAGAATATTCCACTTTTTTACCTTCAAAAACTCCTGGGTTGCTTTTGCTGTATGTTTTGGGTCATCGTTCATTTGCACTATGAAGCGCCGCCCAATCAGCTTTACTCCATTTGACTGAATCTGGGCAGAGAGTATATCCTTATACACTTCAGACTTCATCCAGCTGCTTATATCTTCAGTCACGTCATCAATAAACACCAGTAACCCAGTGCCAATGGAAGCCATGCATGCTCATGCCAGCACACTGCTCTACCATGTTTCACAGATGATGTATGCTTTGGATAATGAGCTGTTCCAAGCCTTCTCCATACTTTTTCTTCCCGTTATTCTAGTACAGTTTGATCTTAATTTCAGCCGTCCAAAGAATGCTTTTCCAGAAGTGGTCTGGCAAAGTCTAATCTGGCCTTGTTTGTACCTTGTGGTGAAGCCTCTGTATTTGCTCTCGTGAAGTCTTCTCTTGATTGTAGACTTTGACAGTGTCACACCTACCTCCTGGAGAGTGTTCTTCTCTTGGCTGGATGTTGTGAAAGGGTTTTTCTTTACCATGGAGAGGATTCTCCGATCATCCACCACTGTTGTCCTCCGTGGACGTCCAGGCCTTTTTATGTTGCTGAGCTCACTAGTGCGTCATTTTTTTTCACAGAATGTACCAAACTGTTGATTTGTCCACTCCTAATATTCCTGCTATCTCTCTGATGGATTTGTTTTGTTTTTGAAGCCTAACAATTGTCTGTTTCACCTGCATGGTGAGCTCCTTTGAATGCATGATGTGGGTTCACAGCAATAGCTTCCAAATGCGTGTGTGTGTGTGTATATGTGTGATATCATATATATCATATCATATATATGATATATAGGATAAAGAATTCGTAAACAAACAGACCAGCTGTTGCTGAACTGTTCACGGCTGCAGGATTTCCCTGAACATGCTTTAGTAATCTCTACAGTTGAGTTCATTTATCATGTAGAGTACACTACTGTACAAACCCATTAAGTGGTTAGTATAAAAGGGCAGCCTGACCCCATTTAATGACATCCCAGTGCTCCGCATGTGCCGTGAATTTTAATGTGGAAGCACAGCACGCTACAGGATCTTTATAAAAATATGACTTTCCTGAAGCAATTTCACTGAGCAGAGATCTCAGCTTATTGATGTTTCTTTCAATGCATCTATATTATAATAATAGTAACATATACAGTGTATCAACAAAATAGCTTGTGATGATAGCTCAGGGATTGCCTTTTGCAACCCTGTAGTATTTCATTTACTTTAACCACTCAATATTATCAGGGTTTGTCAGTGTAATGAGAAGATGATGGGAACACAAATGCATCACATGGATCAGATGTATTTATTTTGGTAGGTAAATTACATGGTATTCAGACTGTAATGTCATGCAAATAAGGTTTCTGGTCTGTGTTCATAGGTGATGTTTATTTATGTCTCTCTGTAAACCAAAATGTTTCTGCCATGTTGGCAATAAAACATTTTATGAATGGAAGTGTGAATGGACTTGAATATAAGATGGTATTGGTCTTAAAGGGGCCATATATACAGTATAATATACATATTCATGTTTTTTTCTTTCCTTGAAATCCATTTTTTATGTTAGTCAAGGTTTTGTGCAACAAAATGTGATTTAGTTTTTCTTAACCATATTCCAAGCTCTCTTTAACCTTTAGAATACTTTCTGCAAATAGTCTTTATCTGTAATAATTTTATCTCTACACCACTGCTCAAAAATGTAGAAAAATTTTGATTTTTTTTATGATTTTGAAAGAAGTCTCTTACGCTTACCAAAGCTGATTTGTTTGATCAAAGATACAGTAAAAACATGACCATGATATTTTGAAATATTACAATTTAAAAGAACAAGTTTACAAAAGAAAGAAAAAAAATGCTTTTATTCAGCAAGGACACATTAAATCTGTGTGACAATATTGTTAAATATGTTAAAAAAGATAAATGCTGTTTTTTGAATTGTCTGTTGATCAAAGAATCCTGAAAAAAAAAATGATCACGGTTTCCACAAAAAATAAAAAGCAGTATAATCTGTTTTCAATATTAATAATAATAAGAATAATAATTAATAGTTGAACTTAATAGAGTACCAAATCAGCATATTAGGTGATTTCTGAAGGATCATGTGACACTGAAGACTGGAGTAATGAATAAATTACATTTTAAAATATATTCAAATAGAAAACAGTTATTTATATTTCACAATATTACTGTTTTTACTGTATTTCTGTTCAAATAAATGCAGCCTTTATGAGCAGACTTCTTTTAAAAACATCGTAATTATTCCAAACTTTTTTTCCAGTAGTGTATTTGCTAATAATCGTTTGATTTGTGCTTGTGAAAATAATGAAAAGAAATCTAATTTGTGAAGTATTTAATTCATACTGCATTAACACATGTATGTTTAATATAAAAGCCAATTCTTGCAGTGAATTCCCAGCAAAAATAACTACATTGTGATACACACTTACCACAATGCAAAATTTGTACCATGATAAAAGATTTTCCTCACGCTGTCCATCCCTATTGCATATTTACTATAAAACACAGCCTTGTCTTATTATTTAGGATGGATTGTATTCGTGCAAACTGATTCATGATTTTTTTTATTAGAAAGCAGCTGCAGAAATACCTAAATTCATAGAAAGTAGATCTAGCGAGGGAGACCTCCCGCCACGCCGCTGTCACCATTTCCCTGTGACTTATCCGCTTTTCATTACAGCTTTGCCTGTAGACAGAATTGTTTCATAATGAAGAAATATATTTCCACTGTGCCTCGCGCTCATTTGCTTTACAATCCGAGCACGTTGTGGGAACGCGGTGTGATGCGAGAGAGACACCAGCAATTACGACACAAAGAAATGCCCTCAAGATTGCACTGATTTAGTTAAATTCGCATATGGAGAGATGCTGCTGTTCGTCAGGGCCTGCTGAAACGGTGCCACATTAGAAACCGCATTGAAAGGCACCGAGAAAGCGAGTGCTTGAGCCTCAGAGGCCACACTCTCTGTCACTCCAGTCTGCAGCTTTAACACATCACATCACAACATGCTTTTCCCGAGGGGAAAAAAAGAAATGTGTTGGTTGTCATGGAAATCTATAGCCATTTTTCTTTCTTTCTCAGCGTTGAGCGGGTCGGAGTCCAGAGGGAGGATTGCAGGAATGAGATGTGGGCAGGGTGACACGGGGCGATGACAGCGGGCAGCCGCTGGTATTGATCTGCGATCTGTCACGCCAGCCCACTCTTGAAAAAGCACTCTAAAGTGTTTCACAACACATATCTTATTTTTCATTTTCTGCTGCTATTCTGTTACGCCAATGCTCCACGGGCCCAGCCAAGAACTGCGTGCAACCATAAAAACAGAGGAACTGGAGACTTCAGAAATGTATGGAAATCAATAACTAGCCTAAAAATGTTCTGCATGCTACTTTCAGCCGATAAATATCAACATGGAGCTAAGAAAGCTTTCGTCTCTTGATTTTAGACTAACATTTTGCCCTTTTAGAAGTGCCTTCCATGTCAGTCCAGGACTGTAAGCAGAGTTGTGGCTTGAATATGTTTTGGATGCTGAGATACTGGCATGGTCTGAAACGATTTCTCGCCAAGCGCTGAATGCATGTAAAAAGTGGCTGGAGTTACTCACCAGTTGGTTAGTTTTGTCTTGCAACATAATACATTGCTGCAATTTGTGTTCTTCCAGTTTTTGCCTCAAGGGTAAATTTAATCTTGGAATCCTATAGTTTTTTCCCCCCCTTGGAGCACTCCATGTGGCACACATATGTGCAATATTCTCAGCACCAATATGAAAATACTGTATAAGGAATATTATCACTTCGTCTTTTGGTGACAGGTGTACAGTAGCTTTTCTGAGAGATGTCGGCTAACTCTTGTATCTTGTATATGGAGCTGTAGGTGACAAAATTGCTTGGAAATTGAAAAATGTAAAAATTTTTTAGTTACAAATTTTTTAAATATTTTAATGAAGTCTCTTATGCTGAACAAAGCTGCATTAATGTGCTTTAAAAATACAGTAAAAACAGTAATATTGTGAAATATTATTACAATTTAAAATAACTGTCCCCTTTCATGGGAACTTTGAACTGCGTCCTCTAGGGGTCGCTATGGGGGAACGCCTCGTCGTGACCCGTGTCTGAAGCATACATTGAAAAAACACCAACTCGTTGGCCGGCGACAGCCATGACGTCACTACCGGTGCGACTATAGTATAAATAGGCGCCGGGAGCACACATCATTCTCTTCTTCGTCTTCATTGACTGTTTTGTTTGAAGCGTGCATTTCTGTGGTAAGAGCGATCTCTATTTATCTCATTATGGCGAGCACTAGCAAAGCATTTAAGGATGTGTGCATCCGTGTTGACGTTGTTTAACATCTGACACACACGATCTATGCGTTGTTTGTTTGGGAAAAGAGCACGCACGCGATGTCTCCGAGGGGGCAATCGGCGTGCACTGCGAGTGTTTTTTCCAAGGGAAAAAGCTCTGCTCTCGTTTGTCTCTCTTTTCGAGGAAAGAGGGGCAGCC
>NW_015539968.1:202791-205137 GCF_001515605.1 Sinocyclocheilus anshuiensis
ATACACTTTTCCTTTTTTTCATTATTAATACAGTTTTGTGGATGTATGAAAAAAGAGCCTTGACTAGTGTAGAAATGAATGATCAAATTCAGAATTCGCTCTTATTAAAATAACTGGTTAGTTTTCAGCATGTTAATAATGTCTTTATAGTTTACCAGATAAATGTTACAGTTGAAAGTATAATAACTTAGTATGCTTAAGTTCTTTCTTGTGATAGATCAATTCATAGCACATTTAAAAAACATTACTTTTTTGCACTTGGCAGATGATTTTATCCAAAGCGACTTACATTGCATTCAAGGTATATATTTCATAAATTGTTTAAATAAATTTGAAAAATTACATTCATGAACTGCATGAGTAAAAATGAAGTATTTTCACCTTGACACGTCTTATAACTACCAATCTCATAGTGTGAGGCACAATGCAACAGCCAATGCATTAATTTGTATTAAAAAGTCTTATTAAAAAATGTTTTTGTTTTTCTCATTTGTACGTTTCTTTGGATAAAAACATCTGTGAAATTAATACATATAATGGTAAGAGCTCATAGTGTGTCTGTTGCAAGGTTTAAACCTAAAGATTTTTGGTTACAAGCCCAGCTCTTTAACCTTTGAGCACCATCACTTTGTGCCAATTGGTAGAAATGGGAATTGAGCCCACACTTCCATTTAGAAAGCAGACAACTCCTCACTTGAGAAGGCTGAAGAACCTTAGGCCTCTGTTTCGTCTGGTTAAATTCTATAGCACTCTGTGGTTGGTGTCCATTTCAAGAAGCACAAGAGCTTTATTTATGCAACATGGCATGAATTCACGAGCTGAATGCTGCAGATTGACACCAAATTCTCTGCACTTGGACATCGTTCACCTTTGGACATCAAAGGTTCACGTTTTTCTCCTCTTTGGTTGCACATGTGCTGTGTTTGGTTTTCTAAAGGGCAAGACTACACAAACAGAGAATGAATGGCAAAGAAAGCGCAGTGAAAAGAGAAGGGTGGAGAAATGTTTTGTACTTGAGAGTGTAATGTTCAACATTTGTCAGCTGTTCTGTCAAGTATGACCAGTATTAGTTTGGATGTTTGACACATCTTTTGTCTTGAGAACCATGGCTTTGTACTCTAGACCTCTGAAAAATGCTTTTGCTGCTGTTTTCTTAAATGCATGTGTTGTTTTTTTGTGTGATTGTTTTTTCAAGCTTTTTCCTCAGTAACCTGAGGTTGTTTTGCCCACAGACCTTTTTAAAAATTAGTGGCAGACTTCCATGTGGTATATATTATGTCAAAAAAATGGTTTAAAATATGATACACTGTCTTTTGGGATAGTATTAAACAGACAATTCTTGTTTCCAAGACCTTTGTTTATATTTGTATATGAAAAATTAATTTTTCTTCATCTTGCCTAGAAGCAGACGCCACTTTGTATGGTCTGTTCCTGGATCGCTGAGCGTTTCCCATCTCTCAGAGCTTCTGTTTGAGATGTTATTGCCAATCTCCTCTTTCTGCCACTTCTTTGTGAGCAGGAAGTGAAATTTGAGGAGTTAATGGAGCGTTTTCTGGCTCTCCTCTCCTCTGCTGGAGTCTTATGCGGGAGTCCGCCCTAATCCCACAAATCATGCCAGTTTATGAATTTTAAATTAAAAAGCCCAAATTTCTTTCGTTGTAGTATTAATTTCACCCCACCTAGCTCTGATACTGTGCAGTCCTGCACGCATTTCATCACGACTGGAAATACAATGTTAATCTGTGAGCTTTGGACAGAAATTACATTATCTTGACATGTTGAGGATAAAGAGTCTTGAGACCCCAACAATGAGGGGTGAATTCAATAAACTGCACTTCAGCACTTCATTTTTTTTTTATGTAAACCCCTGCATCTTATTCACAAAGCACCTGCAATCTTTAAACAGGTGTAAAATGCACTGAAATAGTGCTGTGGCTTGAGTATTTCAGTTATAGTAAGTCACTGTCATTATTTTCAACGCAAACACACTGACTTTCTATGTACAAATTTCTCATAATTCCTTTAGTGAACACAGTTACATCATCTTTAGTTACATAGTTTAGTTAATCAGCAAGAATGCATTAAATTAAAGCTGCAGTCCGTAATTTTTTTGGTTAAAAATGAAATCAATATTTGAGCAAGTACATAACCAGCCAGTGTTCAAAACTATCGCCGTACTTTAGCCCGATTCACAACGGTTAGCTTATAATAATGTTTTCTACGAGGCAGTAAAGACTTAAACATTGTTATAAGTTTTTATTTCAAAAATGCTGATCTTTTGAATTTTCTATTCATAAAAGCAAGCAGCAAATCAGCATATTAGAATGATTTCTGAATGATCATGTG